>NC_051290.1:4257398-4444251 GCF_015220745.1 Sebastes umbrosus
CTTTCGTTAAAAGAAAATAATAAAACAAATCTATGGTGCTCATAGTGACTGATAACGCCTATTTAGTGGCCTGATAACAGTCAAATCTGGTGCATTATCAGGGGATAAATCACAGCAGCAGGTATGGGCAGAGACGGAAGTTCCGCCTACATTCAATCCTTACCAACACCTAATCTTGACCTACTGACTTTAAAATCAACCATAACATAACTACCGTTTTAAATCTTATGCATACCTAAACCCAACCCCTCCTCCCGGCTTGGCGAGCCAAAATCAATTCACCTAATTTGCATCTCATTTGCATAATTTCCCCTCATAGCATTGCATTAACTAGCCGACCACTGCAGCTTTGCAGTCAGTACACCTTATTAAAATCTATCATGCAGACCTTTTGAAAGAAATGTAATCCTCATATACAGTGCAATCAAATGTCAGGAGCTCCTCTGCACCTGGTAGTAGTCTGGATCTCATACTAATACATCCATGCTCTGTGTAATGGTGGTGATGGAGATAACTGGGGTGTGGGGACACGTGCTATACGGTGACACAGAATGAAATCATCTAGCTGCTTTTAAATGATTCACCCCTTAAAGTGACTAACTTTTCATATTAATCATCACTGCATGCAGGTGACATCATTGTCAGAATAGCATGTGCAGCTGCAGACAGACAGACAGAGAGGAAACTGTGGGTGGTGCCACATCACTATGATCTTTAAAAACTATATTATATTATATTATATATATTATATTCAATTTAATGTTAATAACTAAAATTACTGGATCTGCTATTACAAATTCTATAGAATCATTTAATGTGTAATTACTACTGAATCTATTAGGTTATGTGGAGCAAATGGAGCCATAATAACTGCTTCAATAATACAATATATTATAATATATATAGTATGTATAATAAAAGATATATTGTTCTGCATGCACATGTAATAATCTTTTTTAACGGAGAGGAAACTGTGGGTGGTGCCACATCACTTTGATCTTTAAGAATTAACATTATATTCTATTATATTCTATTATATTCTATTATATTCTATTATATTAATAACTAAAATTACTGCTGTTACAAATTCTATAGAATAATTTAATGTGTAATTACTGAATCTATTAGGTTATGTGGAGCAAATGGAAGCCATAATAAGTGCTTCAATAATACAATATATTATAATACATATAGTATGTATAATAAAAGATGTATTATTCTGCATGCACATGTAATAAAAGGTGTGTTTTTTTTCATGTCTATCTTGCAGGCCGGTGGATGAACCGTTACTCCGGCCTGCAGAATCAAAGTGCGGCACAAAAGGCGCAGAACATGTGGATGATGTTGAGGTGTTGCAGGACAAAGCGGTTTATTACCTTGGAGAGGCAGCAGCAGCGCCAGCAGCAGACAGAGCGACCACGGGGAGCGGGGAGCCATGACTCGGGTAACGGTAAACCAGAGAACCAGAGAACAGCCGGTTAGAGAGAAGAGAGAGAATGAGCTGCTGTCACCGGTGCGTCTGATTCTGTTGGTTCAGCTCCGTCTCGCTGTGAAAACCGCATACAAGGCGTTCACTATATTCACTATGTTCACTATGGCACACTGGGACACTCCCACACAGGGCCCACACTTCCTGCAAAGCCTTTCACAATAAAATACTCGGTTTGCCAACAATAAAAAATAAAAAGTGAAGAATGCCAGTAACACTAAATTTTTTTTTTTTTTTAATAATGCATGATTTAATATGAAGTTTCAATCATGTCCTGCAATTTGGGACCTTATTTTGGAAAAAAAATATGAACGGAAATCAACGGGGAGAGATAAATATTTTTGTTTATCCCATTTGAATTGCGCCATGAATCACACATATGATGTTTGTCAATTTCAAACATAAGTTTTTTATAATATTACGACTTTATTCTCGTAATATTACGACTTTTTTTCTCGTAAACTTTATTCTCATAATATTATGACTTTATTCTCATATTACCACTTTTTTCTCGTAATATTACGACTTCATTCTCATAATATTACCACTTTTTTTCTTATAATATTAAGACTGTTTTCTTCGTAAACATTCGCCCACGTTTCCTGCCACACTCTTCAAAATAAAATACTCGGTTTGTCAATTTAAAACATTATTTTTTTAAATATTATGATTTTATTCTCATAATATTACGACTTTATTCTCAGAATATTACAATTTTTTTTCTCGTAAACATCTGACTTTATTCTCATAATATTACGGCTTTTTTTCTCGGAAAGTTGATGACTTTATTCTCGTAATATTACGACATTTTTTTCGTAAACTTCTGACTTTATTCTAATAATATTATGACTTTATTTTCATATGAGGACTTTTTCTCGTAAACTTATGACTTTATTCTCATAATATTATGACTTTTTTTCTCATAAACTTATGACTTTTTTTCTCGTAATATTACGACTTTTTTTATTGTAAACGTATTACTTTTTTTTCTCATAATATTACGACTTCATTCTCATAATATTACAACTTTTTTTTCGTAATATTAAGACTTTTTTTCGTAATTTTACGACTTTTTTTCCCATAAACTTGTGACTTTTTTTCTCATAATATTACGACTTTTTTTTCTCATAAACTTCTGACTTTATTCTCATATTGCATTTTTTTTTTATCGTAAAACAAATGACTTTATTCTCATAATATTACAACTTTTAGGTTGGTTCAGCTCCGTCTCGCTGTGAAAGCCGCATACAAGGCGTTCACTATGTTCACTATGGCACCCTGGGACACTCCCAAACAGGGCCCACACTTCCTGCCACACTCTTCAAAATAAAATACTCGGTTTGTCAATTTAAAACGTAATTTTTTTAAATATTATGATTTTATTCTCATAATATTATTACTTTATTCTCATAATATTACGACTTTTTTTCTCATAATATTACGATTTTTTTTCTCGTAAACATATGACTTTATTCTCATAATATAACGACTTTATTCTCATAATATTACGGCTTTTTTCTTGGAACGTTAATGACTTTATTCTCGTAATATTACAACTTTTTTTCTCATAATATTACGACTTTTTTCTCATAAACTTCTGACTTTATTCTCATAATATTATGACTTTATTCTCATATGACGACTTTCTGTCGTAAACATCTGACTTTATTCTCATAATATTACGACATTTTCACATAATATTACGACTTTTTTTCTCATAATATTACAACTTTTTTTCTCGTAAACTTCTGACTTTATTCTCACAAACGTCTGACATTATTCTCATAATATTATGACTTTTTTCTCATAAACGTCTGATATTATTCTCATAATATTACGACTTTTATTCTCATAATATTACAACTTTTTTTCTCGTAAACTTCTGACTTTATTCTCATAAACGTCTGACATTATTCTCATAATATTACAACTTTTTTCTCATAAACGTCTGACATTATTCTCATAATATTACGATTTTTTTCTCATAAACGTCTGACATTATTCTCATAATATTCCGACTTTTTTTCTCGTAATATTCCGACTTTTTTTCTCGTAAACTTCTGACTTTATTCTCGTAATATTACACCGTTTTTTCTCGTAAAGTTATGACTTTATTCTCACAATATTACGACTTTTTTTCTCATAAACATATGACTTTTTCTTGTAAATTTATGACTTTTCTCGTAAACTTATGACTTTATTCTCATAATAATACGACTTGTCAATTTAAAACATGATTTTGCAAGTCAAGAAAGTCAAGAAAGTCACAGTTTGTCGTAGGGAGAGCGACCACGGGGGAGCGGTGAGCCATGACTCCGGTTAACGGTCAACACATAACAAGAACAACCGGTTAAAGAGAAGAGAGAATTAACAGGTTTATGTTTTTCTGCAGCCTGCGGTTGGGTCAGCTCAGTCTCGCTGTGAAAGCCGCATACAAGGCGTTCACTATGTCCACTATGGCACCCTGGGACACTCCCACACAGGGCCCACTTCCTGCCACTCCTTTCAAATAAAATACTCGGTTTGACAACATTACTTTATTCTCATAATATTACGAATTTTTTTTCCGTAAACATCTGACTAAGCAGTACTCTACAGGATGATTCTGAAAGCATTCGAGGCGAGAAATACGCATAAAAATGAAAAATATTTATAAATATAACTTTTTTTTAAATCAGATTTGCTCCATTTCTACCCACTGCAGCTTTAAAGGTCCCATATTGTAAAAAGTGAGATTTGCATGTCTTTTATATTATAAAGTAGGTTTAAGTGCTATATAAATACTGTTAAACTATCAAAACGCTCAATATATGGACAAACACACACAGCCCGTATTCAGAAATTGTGCGTTTGAAACAAGCCGTTAGGGATTTCTGTCCATTTGTGATGTCACAAATATACAATATTTAGACCATTACATGGTTTTAAACATAAACATTCTAAATGTGTCCCAGTTTATTTCCTGTTGCAGTTAATGTGAATGACATCAGCTGATAGGAGGTAAACAAGGACCGACAACTGTTGCCTAGCAACGCAATTCCGTTGAAATGCACTAAAACGGAGTGTTTCAGACAGAGTGTAAATACAGTTATATTCAGGCAGACAGTATGAGGAAAATAAAGATTTTTTTTAAACATTACAGCATGTAAACATGTTCTAGTAGAAACACAAAATACAAGTATGAACCTGAAAATGAGCACGATATGGGACCTTTAAGTAAAGTACTTCTTCCACCACTTGGTGCAAGTACAAGTACCTCAGAAATGTACTGAGAGGCTTTACGCATGCCGATCTGCAGGTGTATCTTGTTTGGTTGGGTTTGTGTTCATCATATAACATGTAGGCGTGGTTTTTGTCTCTAAACTGCGCTAACAGGCGGAGATTATTCCAAAAGGCAGCAGCAGCAACACTCTGGAGCAGCACAGACCTCAGACCTGCAGCTTATATCAGACTACTAGTGTCCACACAGCTCTGAGGAGATGGGGGACAAAGGGGACAAAGCGGGGACAAGGTAAGACAAACATCTAGTATCAAGTTGTCTAATAATCTGGGCTGTCAGTGTCACAAAACGGGAGAATAATAGAAGTCGCAGCTTCTCTCCGTTAACTCGTGAGGAGCGAAAAAGGGGAACTAACCAAAAGCCCCTTTAAAAAACACGTAATTTTCTTAAATACATGAATAAATATAGATTAAAGGTAATGCCGAATTGAAGAGTGGATGCCAAGAAATACAAACAAGTGTAAAGTCGTGTCTGTCGTGTGTGCAGATGTTGAGCAGAGTGAATTTGCTGTTAAATGTTTACATTTTTTAACGGAGTCTGGCGTAACTTCCTCATAGGTGAAAACGGGGCGTATGTGGGAGTTTTTGCATCTTAATAGAGTAATAATCGCTTTTTCTTTCACTTAAATGATTATTCAAGGTATATATAAGTTGTATAAGAAAGAAGTTAAACTTTGTTGAAGCCACAGGTGTTTTATTTAGGCGTTTTTAGCGTTTTATTCTGTTTTACAAGCTGCAGTTTAACTTAAATATCCAATTGGATACAGAGAGAGACCGGAAGTCCCGCCCCTTCCGGTCCGAACCACCATGGGACCTTATTATGGGAAAATAATATGACAGGAAGTCAACAGAGAGAGATAAATATTTATTTTTATCCCGTTTAAATTGCGCCATGAATCACACATATAATGTTTGTCAATTTAAAACATAATTTAAAAAAAAAAAATGATCGTAAAGTTAATGACTTTATTCTCTTAATATTACAACTTTTTTTCTCATAAACTTGTGACTTTATTCTCGTAATATTACGACTTTTATTCTCATAAATTTATGACTTTATTCTCATAATATTCCGAATTTTTTTCTCGTAAACTTCTGATTTTATTCTCATATTATAACTTTTTTATCACAAACGTAATGACTTTATTCTCATAAATATTACAACTTTTTTCTCATAAACTTAATGACTTTATTATCATAATATTATAACTTTTTTATCACAAACGTAATGACTTTATTCACATAATATTACGACTTTTTTCTCGTAAATTTCTGACTTTATTCTCATATTACAATTTTTTTCTCATAAACTTATGACTTTATTCTCATAATATTACAACTTTTTTTCTTGTAAACCTATGACTTTATTCTCATAATATTACGACTTTATTCTTGAAATCTCCGATTTATTAATTTTCCCCTCAATGTGGCCCTAATACTCCGTCATAAGACTCTGATTATTTCTTGTGTTGTGGAAAAAATGAGCATCTTTTGGAGGTCAAAGTCTGCCAGGCAGTTGGATCATTTCCAAATCTATCAATCAAAACTCCCAACATTTGTTTTGTTTTCCATGTAATTCCACTTGTGGCTAAAACAGTAGAGTTTGAGCAACATTTAAATGACATTGTGGTGATGTATCCTGTCCTTAGTGCTGACCGCAGTAGCTCCATGCCCTGCTGAGTTTTATTATGATTACATGTTGCCTTTAGGATAACGGGTTGACAGGAAGGGGTTCACATGTCCCGTGTTAAGGAAGTAATGTTGTTGATAATCAGGATGTGCATTTTGTTCTTTGCCCCTGTTTTCTTTCCTCAGAATGTAAAAGTGCAGCACATTCCTGGACAGGGACATGCTAATGTCTTTAAAACTGCTGCAGTGTGCAAAAAAACTCAAAGCAGACACGTCCTGAATGGTGTGCTCTGCTCGTAGGCCTGTAGCAGTCTTTTTCTACAATCATGTACATTATAAAGACAGTTTTCAGTTTGTGGTCGTAAACATAGACTGATTGGCTGATTAGTCTCAACACTTGGTCACAATATAATAATTCCTGGGAAACACATTACTGGTCGAACACTGGCCACATTTCCTGGAATACGCTTCACCCTCTTCCTGTTTAGCTTCAGAACAGACACTCTGCTCTTTTCTCTCTGCTTTGCTTTTGACCGGCTTTCTCAACTCTCCACAACACCGACTGTGAGCAAACTCTGAATTTAACCCCTAATATACTTGATTTCAAAGGTGTTTAATGCGAGATTTATGGAGGACGGAACCTGCCAAAAATAAATGAATCAATAAATAAATGACTGAAAAAATAATGAAATGTCTTTTAAATGTAGCAAAAATAATATTAAAAATAAATGTAGCCATTAATTAATGTGATAAAAAAATTGACACTTTTTTCATTTATCTTTGTATTTATTCCCTTATTTATTTATTTACTCTTCTGTTTAATTTTCCCTTTTATTTATTTATGTATTTATTTTATTTTTTATTTTTTTAATTTATTTAGCATTTCTTTTTAATTTCTTTTTGCATTCATCAGTTCTTTTGCATTTTTTTTTTATTATTTTAGCATTTATTTTCAAATGCATGCATCTATTTTTATTAATTTTTGAATTTATTTTGCATTTATTTTTGCATTTATCATTTATTTTGCATTTATGTATTTATGCATTTATTTGTTCTATGTTTAATTGTCCCTTTTATTTAATTATGTATATATTTTTATTTATTTATTATTTATTTATTTTATATTTATTTTTAAATATATGTTTTTATTTATGCACAATTTTCCCTTTGCATTTATTTCCCTGAATGTATTTATTTTTGTATTCATTTCTTTACAGATTTCTTTATGCATTTCTTTTTAATATTACTTTTTCTGCATTTAATGACATATTTATTTATATTTTGAGTAATTTATTTATTTATTCATCTATTTTCAATTTTGGCAGGTTCCGTCTTCCATAATTTGGAGTATTTGTATTGCCTCTGCACAACTCTGTTTGACCGTTTGATTGGAGTTTGCGAGTGATTGACAGCTGCCCCCCGTTGAGCCAATAGGAACGCTCTCTCTCTCTCTCTCTCTCTCTCTGAAATGACCTGTGATTGTTCCCATACAAATAGTCTAGCCTCGTTGATGATATCTAACACTGAGAGAATCAGAGGGTGGAGATTTCCTTAAAATGAATAGTTCCTCGAGTGTGTTTCTCTAAAAATCTTTTCTCCTATTGTTCTTTGTTAAGTGCTGTTGTAATATTGATTGATGTCTCCCTCAGGATCAGAACTGGTCCTTACTGTGTGTACTGTAATCTGATCAGGCACACAAGCACCATACTGTCGCTGAATCCGCTCCGTTCTGCTGCACGTATAGAGGCTGTTGAGAGTAAACGTCATCCAGGATCAGTTTAGAGACGCTGTGTGAGACTCCAGAACAGTTGTAGTTTAATGCTCACTTTCTGCTGACCTTCCTGTCCTACAGTTCATTGTACTGTCAGCCACCACTGCTGCTTTCTAACTGCTCACTTTGTGTTTACACCAAACTCAAGCATTGGTTTACTGCTGCACAGTGTGTGTGTGTGTGTGTGTGTGTGTGTGAAGGACAGGAAATGTGACATGATTATACGGTGCCATCAGTGTGTATCGGAGTGTAATGAGAGCTACAGTTCCTACTCTCACAGCTTGTTGTTGTCCATCCCAGACACTCTGACTACAACATGTTTCACTTGTTTACTCTGAAACTAAAGACAATGTACAAATATTGTCCCTGTAGTGGTCATGTGACCAGCGTTAGTATTACTGACCGGCGTTGGAGGTTTGTCATGTTTTAGGTTAGGTCATGGCACCAATGACGAGCTGAAGATCTTGCCGTTCTATAGCTGTATTGGTTGTGATTCTATCATGAGGGCAAGAGGGATGAACTTTGACCCTGAAGTGACCATGCTCCTTTTATTTGGTTGCTCATATCATAGCATTAAAAAATACAAATTAATCCCAAATTTGAGTTTTACATACGCACACTGTTAATAAGATATGCTCTCGCTCTTTCTACAGAGTCTTTAAGAAGTCCAGCCCCAACAGCAAGGTAGGATATATGTGTGTGTGTGTGTTTCTTCCTCTCTGGAACACCTCCTGTTGTAGATTATTATCCTAATAATCACTCTCTTTCTTTCCACAGCTCACCGTTTATCTCGGCAAGCGAGACTTTGTTGATCACTTAGACCACGTGGATCCAGTAGGTGAGTCGAAACGCACACACACAGGCAGGCATGTACGCACATCTTTATGTTTACTTAGGCCACTTTTGGGGACATTATATGGAATAACACTGATTCCTCTGTGTTCTGCAGATGGAGTGCTCCTTGTAGACCCAGAGTACCTGAAAGATCGAAACGGTAAGACAGCCTGAAGGAAGACGCACTAAAACCGACTTAATGAGTGATTGACCTTCCATTCAATCGGTGTCTTCGTCTGTCCCCAGTGTACGTGACTCTGAACTGTGCGTTTCGTTACGGTCGGGAGGACCTGGATGTCCTGGGCCTTTCCTTCCGGAAGGATCTGTACGTCAGCACCATCCAGGTGTTCCCTCCCGTGGAGGAGAAAAAGATGCCTCTGAGCCGGCTGCAGGAGCGGCTGATGAAGAAGCTGGGTCGGCATGCCCACCCGTTCCACTTCACTGTAAGACTTCTAAACACAAACACCACGACCTCTGCTTCACTCTGACACTACTACAGACCAGCGTACCCAGCCTCTACCATAGACATATATACATAGACGCCGCATTGGACGCTTCAGCTCGTTGCAGCGATACGTCAAAGTGGGCGCCATATTGGACAGGGCAAGACTGGCCTGTAACTTTATACAAGTGAATGAGGGAGCTGACGTTAATGTCAGCACCATAACGTCTACATTTCTCATTATCATTATGATATTATGTTAAAGGGTTTATGATCTACGAGGAATAGAAAAATAAAGTTTTGTCTCCGGTTATTTAGAATCTCGATAGTTCAGGAGACGAGTGTGTACCGTAGGCTTACATGAACTAATTAATGTTTATTTTAGATTTATGACTAGAACAACTCGACTCACAGTGCTGAGCAGCATCTCAAATTCATCATCAGGTTCTCAGCTTTCAGATGATGTACACCACTTCTATGTGACATCGACTGTTGACCTGCTATCTCCCCCTAAAGAACCCCCTAAAAAAGAGAAAAATGGGTCTATTGTGGGTCTCAGAGGGTTAAGATATTTTGAGCATTATAGTATTGTTATGCATCTAGAGCTGCCATGTAGAGTTCACCTTGTTTTTTACATGTGTCAGATCCCCCAGAACCTGCCTTGCTCAGTAACCCTCCAGCCGGGCGCAGAGGACACCGGTAAGGCGTGTGGCGTGGACTATGAGCTCCGAGCGTTCTGTTCTAGATGCGTGGACGAGAAGATCCACCAAAGGTTTGACACATATTCAGACATCTGACACTACAGCCAAACTAACACTCATCTCCATCAATGTGCATATATATATATGTATATATATATGAACCTGCTGTGTGTTGTGTAGGAACTCTGTGCAACTGGTGATCCGGAAAGTTCAGTACGCTCCAGAGAAGCCCGGTCCACAGCCGATGGTGGAGACCAGACGCAACTTCCTGATGTCCGATAGATCTCTATACCTGGAGGCCTCGCTGGATAAGGAGGTACAGTAACTCACACACTTTGATGTGCTGTTTGATGACTGGGACACACACTATGCTAAGAAGTGCCTGTCTCTCTCTCTCTGTCTCCAGCTGTACTACCACGGCGAGCCCATCAGTGTCAACGTCCACGTCACCAACAACTCCACCAAGAGTGTGAAGAGAGTGAAGATATCCGGTAACTCCACCTTCTCTTACACACGTTATTATCACTTCAAGTCAACATTGGGAGCTACAGTTAAAGTCAAGCATTGCATCTGCTGTGATGTGACTCAGATCTGACTTGGGAGACAGATGAGAGCTAAAGGAACTACTGAAATAATTCTCCTCTCCTCCTCTCAGTTCGTCAGTGTGCTGACATCTGTCTGTTCTCCACGGCCCAGTACAAGTGTCCAGTTGCCGTGGTTGAAGCAGAGTGAGTTCTTCTATACTGATATCCTTCTTTTCAACCATTTCATAGTCATTTTGCATCTCTTTGTAGTTATTTTGTGTCTCTTTGTAGTAATTTTGAGTGTCTTTATAGTTGTTTTGTGTCTCTTGTGAACATTTTGAGTCTCTTTGTAGTTGTTTTGTGTGCATTTGAAGTCATTTTGAGTCTCTTTGTAGTTGTTTTGTGTGCATTTGAAGTCATTTTGAGTCTCTTTGTAGTTGTTTTGTGTGCATTTGAAGTCATTTTGAGTCTCTTTGTAGCTGTTTGTCTCTTTGTAGTTGTTTTGCCCCTTTTCATAGTCATTTTGCATCTCTTTGTAGTTGTTTTGTGTCTGTTTGTATTTGCTTTGACCCTTTGTATAGTCTTTGTGAGTCTCTTTGTAATTGTTTTGTGTCTCTTTGTAGTCATTCTGTGTCTCTTTGTAGTTGTTTTGCCCCTTTTCATAGTCACTTTGCATCTCTTTGTAGTCGTTTTGTGTCTCTGTAGTTGGTTTGTGTCTCTTTGGAGTTGCTTTGTGTGTCTTTGTGGTCATTTTGAGTCTCTTTCTGGTTGGTGCCGGTCTCTTTGAGTGACATTTTGTATGTGAAGGCCAGGGGGAACCTTGACACTTGACACTTTGCCTGGTAGACCCGTTTAGTAATCCATCCATGCCTGGCCATCTAGCCGTTATGAGCATGTTCGCACTTCTCAATATTAACAAAGGGGTTCCACAAGGATCAATTTTAGATCCTGTTCTCTTTACAATCTATATTAATTATGAAAAGCACATAATAAATTGTCAAATGTGCAAGTATGCAGATGACACAATTTTATACGCAAACGCAGACACAATTGAAAACGGAATTAAACACCATCAACATATCTTAGCAGCCTCCTGAAGTATTGAATTTATATCCCACTAGTGCCGTCTTCTGCAGTCAAGAATGAATTTTCGTGCTCAAAGTCTCATTTTGTTTTCATTGCAAGCTTTCAGTATGTAGGAACAGCATGGATCACTCTTTAACTTTCCCATTTTTCTCTTTTCTCCCTGACCTTTACCCCCCCACCCACAACCTCAGTCACCAGATTTCTCCCAGCTCCACCTCCTGCCAGGTCTACACTCTGACCCCCATGCTGGGTACCAACAGGGAAAAGAGAGGTCTGGCCCTGGATGGAAAGCTAAAGCATGAAGACACCAACCTGGCCTCCAGCACAATGTACACACACACACACACACACACACACCTGCATCAAAAGGGTCTACTTTCAATGCAAAGAAGCACACAAACTCATGGATATGAACAGTATAGTGACGGATTGTGTCTCTCATACCTGTGTGCGTGTGTCCTGCAGAGTAAAAGAAGGCACCAACAGGGAGATGATGGGGATCCTGGTCTCCTACAGAGTCAAAGTCAAGCTGGTGGTGTCTCTTGGAGGGTAGGTGAACACACTCAAGTTTTCACAGGTAACAAGGGTGTTCAGAGAGTTAATTGTATATCTTGTATTTGTGTGTGTGTGTAGGGATGTTGCGGCGGAACTTCCTTTTGTCCTGATGCATCCCAAACCTTCAGAGGAGCCCAGCTCCCAACCACAGCCAGGTAGGACACACAGAGGTCCTGTTCAGACCTGGTATTAACACGCGTCCTCAGTGATCCGAACACAAGCGGACAGCCTTCAGGACGTCGTGTTCAAACCTGGCATTAGAATGCGTGTCCACATGAGTAACCACTTGTGATCTGATCTCACTTCCTCGCTCTATATGCACATAAACACGTAGTAAACACACGGCTAATACAGCAGACGTTGTGACATTATATCACAGGAATGTCAGTAGTAATATCCTACATATTCGAGAGTATTAGTATTAGATTGTAATTTAATGACTCACTGTGTTCTTGTTTCTAGTTGAACCAGAGGCTGAAGCTACTGTGGATACAAACCTCATAGAGTTTGAGATGAAGTAAGTGTGTGTATAAAGAAAGTAAACTAAACTTTTCTCTCTATATTTCTCACTCCCAGACTGCAGAGTGTCAGGTTGTGATTTGAGTCCTCTGATCATGTAGCAACGTAATTTACTAGAGCGAGAGACGCTTTGCGAAGTACCCGTATGTGCTGGTTTGATGTATAGATAAGTATCATATCATCTGCATACACATGAATCTTTACTGGACTCCTATTGTGATTGTGGGACTTCAGACTTGAACCAACCTACAGCATCTTTACCGATACCTATTTGCCTTCATTTCTGTAGTAATATCTACGTATATATAGCTTATTTTGATGACGTTCTCTCTTTTTAGTCCCCCCTCTCAGGTTGATGACTTTGTGTTTGAAGAATTTGCTCGCCTGGGGCTAACGGGGACGAAAGATAAGGGCAACCCCTTCTGTTAGCAGGGTTATACCTGTCTTGAGTGGGAGGTTACAGGACGCCTCAACCCGAGCAACCCAAGAAGAAGAAGAAGAGCATCCTGAGTCTGGCCCACTGTTTGAATTGTACCAATGGTCAGTGACTCAGGTAACTATAGTGTCAATTTAACAGGAGTTTATTGAGTGAAGTTACAGCACAAGATGTGTTTGCTGCTTGACTCTTTTCATTCCGCTGATATCAGTGTTGTACATGGTGCTGTGATTCAGGATTTATAATTCTAGCCTTTACACAAAGGAATAAAAGTGGTGTTTTCTATTGATGATAGATCAGTTGTTGTCTTCAGGGGAACCTCTGCTTCCTATTGATTTATCCTTAAAGCTGGGCATACACTGTACCAATTTAGAAATGTTGTTGTGTAACTCCTATTCCTACTATACGAGTAGATCGTATAGTAGAAACATCTGTGCCATCCTGTCTGCTGAAACATCTTAAAAAAAGAGGCAACGGCGTAACGTTATATGGACTCGCTGTGGCGA
This sequence comes from Sebastes umbrosus, assembly GCF_015220745.1. Taxonomy (NCBI): domain Eukaryota; kingdom Metazoa; phylum Chordata; class Actinopteri; order Perciformes; family Sebastidae; genus Sebastes; species Sebastes umbrosus. The sequence continues at coordinate 4,271,170 of NC_051290.1, forward strand.
GGAAGACGTGGACAGTATGGCTTGTCCATTTTGCAGAAAGAATTGGAGGTCAGCTAGCTACGTTTTACTCACTGTATCTATTGTAACCTATATTGTTATCTTGATAGCTACACTCCGATTACTGTAAAAACAGTATAAAAAAGGCACCGACGTTGGGGAATTAGCTCGTGGCTCTGCTTCAACTGTGCCAGAAATTCATGCCCCCCTGTACACTGCACGGCAAACGACGCCCGACGAAGCGGAAATTCGTGCCGCTCAAAATTCGTGCCAGAAACGGGCTGAAATAGTACAGTGTATGCCCATCTTCAACCTCTTTATAATGAAATAAATCAAATGTATTTGGAGCAGAACAAGCTAGAGGATAGAGTTAAATAAGCAGGAATGATTTTATTTTTATAGTTTTGTATTTTGCATATCAGTGGAGTAAACTAACAGTGATTTAAACAGATTTCTTTTTTTATGTCTGTTGAACAGCCAGGGATTTTTTTTTTTATCTAGCTTTGGCCTTCCAGTGTTCAGCAGTGGTGGAATGTAACCAAGTACATTTACTCAAGTACTGTACTTAATAAGTCCAATTTTGACATTGGCTATAATGTCCTTCTTGTGTCACAGTCAGTGTTCGTCTCTAAACAGGCTCTCGTGTTTTTGTATCTATGAAGATGCATGATTTTAGATAATGAATGTTTTTTTTATTTTTTCCATGATGTAAATGTGTGCTATATAAGTGTAAGATACCACAGCTATTAACAATATAATCAAACCAAAGATTTATAAAAAACACGTCGTTTGAAGACTTCACAATATACAAAAGAACATATTACAAGACACTCCATTGGATGTATTGTTATTTTACTCAATAAAATGAAATCAAATGTACCAAATATCTTGTCAAATGCGTCTTGAACTGATGTAAAACATGACAAAAAGCTTTGAAATTACAAACTTCAGTGAACGGTGGACAGCTGCATGGCACATCATTAACTACGATATTGTCGAGCAAGCAGAACGAGTCCAGATTTAAGAACGTGCAGGACGAGTAGAGGGCCTTTTTGAGCGTTAATGAGGACAGTTTGGCGGACATCACTGAGGTTTTGAAGACAAAAGAAGTCGCTTTTCCTCTGTTAGATCCCTCCCTGTATGATGCGGGTGCCAGATCACAAGATCACAACAAGTGCTGAAAACATATGCTGAAACATTTGGTATGAAATGTCTTTGTATTAGAGGTATCTTTACAAGGTCACATGAATAGAAAAAAACACCACCAAACAACAAAAAATATACCCAGAAATGCACTTAGAGGAAAAAACAAAGTTATTTACAAGAGTTTTTCTTTACGTTTCTTGTAATAAAAAAGGATCTATGAAAAGATTTTAAGGCTGGTAGCAGATACGGTCACATCTCTGCTCTCATGTCTGCTGCTGCTGCTGTTGCTGCTGCTGCTGTTGTTGTTGTTGCTGCTGTTGCTGCTGTTGCTGCTGCTGTTGCTGCTGCTGCTGCTGCTGCTGCTCCAGCATCACTTCACAGGTCCGTCCCAGTTCTCCCAGTTTGACCTTGGCATATTCCGCTCGGTTCAGTGCCATCTGACAGTCCTTCCTCGATGAATAAGTGGAACCTTCATGAGGTTGACCGGTGGCTACCTGGAGGGAAAAGATGGGAGGATTACTGCTTTGTTCTACTGATGTCATATCATTACCTACAGTTTACTTTTCAGTTTTAAAGGGGACCTATGTCCATTTTCAAAACTCATACATGTTATTCCTATGGTCTAAATAGGGCTGCACAATTATATGAACATGATCTCCTGAGATATTAACGTTTTAAAATGCTGCATTCTACTCATAGAAATCTCTGCTGCATATCAAATCAAGCGCTTCCTAAACTAACAGCCACCAGCCGGTGAACGAGATGTTTTGGCTTCACTTTTGGGTATAGATATTATCTATACAACCAATGTGTTTATGATTAAATTAAGAGCATTAAATTGTTTAATGCTAATGTTTGCTAATTTAGCAACATTAAAAGCTGGATATTTCAGTATAAAAGGGACGGTGTGTAGGTTTTGTCGGCATCTAGCGGTGTGGTTGCAGATTGCAACCAACTGAAGGTACGTGTCCACAGCCTCCGTCCTTTCCACGCTTCCCATTCATTGTCTATGTAAGCGGCCGTGCAATGCATTCTGGTAGCGTGGCGGCGCGATTCGAGAGACGGGTCGTCACGTCGCCCGCTCTTCATTTGCATAAAGTTGAGGTCTAGGCTACTTTAAGCAAATCACGGGCGTTTCCTCTGGAAATTCCTGAAAAAAACGTTTAAAGCGTTGTCGATCCAAAATAAAGACAGACATTTTCTGTTTCACAACTGAGAACACAAATAAAAACACTACTACTAGTACTACTACTGTGTGTGTTTGACCTGTGTGAGGTAGCGGATCTGGCCGCTCAGTTCGTTCTCCACTCGGTTGACGGAGCTCTGGAACTGGACCAGCTGTCTGTCCAGGAGGCTGGCGTTGTGTTTGTCTTTGGAGAGCTCCAGCACTATATTACCTGCCGGGGAAGCAAACAACATAATAGATCGGTTTTATTATGACCACACATGTTAGCAATGCGAGTTGTTACATTGAAATCTGTGAGGTCACCATTTCATCTGAAAAAAAACATAGATGCATTTTAATATCTTTAATTTAAAGCAGCAGTAGGCGAGATTGGAGCATTTAAGATTTAAAAAAGTTATTTTATTCTCGTAATATTACGACTTTCCTTCTCGTAAAGTTATGACTTTATTCTTGTAATATTACGAGAATTTTTCTTGTAATATTACAAGAATAAAGTCATAACTTTACGAGAAAAAAGTCGTAATATTACGAGAATAAAGTCATAACTTTACGAGAAAAAAGTCGTAATATTACGAGAATAAAGTCATAACTTTACGAGAAAAAAGTCGTAATATTACGAGAATAAAGTCATAACTTTAAGAAACAAAAGTCGTAATATTACGAGAATAAAGTCATAACTTTACAAGAAAAAAAGTCGTAATATTACGAGAATAAAGTCATAACTACGAAACAAAAGTCGTAATATTACGAGAATAAAGTCATAACTACGAAACAAAAGTCGTAATATTACGAGAATAAAGTCATAACTTTACGAAACAAAAGTCGTAATATTACGAGAATAAAGTCATAACTACGAAACAAAAGTCGTAATATTACGAGAATAAAGTCATAACTTTACGAAACAAAAGTCGTAATATTACGAGAATAAAGTCATAACTACGAAACAAAAGTCGTAATATTACGAGAATAAAGTCATAAGTTTACGAAACAAAAGTCGTAATATTACGAGAATAAAGTCATAACTTTACGAAACAAAAGTCGTAATATTACGAGAATAAAGTCATAACTACGAAAGAAAAGTCGTAATATTACGAGAATAAAGTCATAACTTTACGAGAAAAAAAGTCGTAATATTACGAGAATAAAGTCATAACTTTACGAAACAAAAGTCGTAATATTACGAGAATAAAGTCATAACTACGAAAGAAAAGTCGTAATATTACGAGAATAAAGTCATAACTTTACGAGAAAAAAGTCGTAATATTACGAGAATAAAGTCATAACTTTACGAGAAAAAAGTCGTAATATTACGAGAATAAAGTCATAACTTTACGAGAAAAAAGTCGTAATATTACGAGAATAAAGTCATAACTTTAAGAAACAAAAGTCGTAATATTATGAGAATAAAGTCATAACTTTACAAGAAAAAAAGTCGTAATATTACGAGAATAAAGTCATAACTACGAAACAAAAGTCGTAATATTACGAGAATAAAGTCATAACTACGAAACAAAAGTCGTAATATTACGAGAATAAAGTCATAACTTTACGAAACAAAAGTCGTAATATTACGAGAATAAAGTCATAACTACGAAACAAAAGTCGTAATATTATGAGAATAAAGTCATAACTTTACGAAACAAAAGTCGTAATATTACGAGAATAAAGTCATAACTTTACGAAAGAAAAGTCGTAATATTACGAGAATAAAGTCATAACTTTACGAAACAAAAGTCGTAATATTACGAGAATAAAGTCATAACTTTACGAGAAAAAAAGTCGTAATATTACGAGAATAAAGTCATAACTTTACGAAACAAAAGTCGTAATATTACGAGAATAAAGTCATAACTTTACGAGAAAAAAAGAAAATAACACGTAAAATTACTACTTTATAACATTATGACTTTATTCTTGTAATATTACGACTTTTTTTCTCGTAAAGTTATGACTTTATTCTGGAAATCTCAGATTGTTGTTTTGCGGCTCTTTTGATAGTAAAGGTTGCTATATCCTGGCAGTAGTGGATGAGAGAAAACAACCAATCAGAGAAAGGTTATTATAGAATTTTTAGCCCATTGATGACAACAACTTGCTGCCTACTGAAGCTTTAATGATATAATCACTAAACTGTCAAAGAAAAGTAAAAGATGGGCACATTTTCTGCTGACAGCCGTCAGAAATGATGTGTTGCTGGTCTTATAAAGAGTCTTTCTGCTGTCTAAATCGTGTAATAATGATGATGTTGTGTGTAACGTGTCCTCACCAGCGCACTGCAGGATCATCGCTATCTCCTTCTCCACCTCCTCCAGAGCTCTCAGCCTCTCATTCGCCATAAAGAGGACCTGAAACCCGCTACAAGAACCAGAACCAGTCCTACTGTAGTCCACTCGGTGTTGGTTCCGGATAACTCGGTGTAAACAGGAGTAAACTAATCTGCTTTAACTTCTACTAAAGACTGAAGCATCACCTGAACTCTGCACAATAACAACAAAGAAGAGCGCACTAAAGAGACGTCACTTCCGTCGTTGCACACTTGTGACGTCGAACGTTTTGCAGAGAGGCTGGGTTCCTGCAGAAATATTATATTCGGTTGCTATGATTACAGTGACAAAGACAGTAATGCATTTTTTTTTTTTTTACAAAAAAAAGCTTAATTTCTTTGTATTTATGAAAGAAATGGAATGATATCTGTCAACACTTTCTTCCTCACAAAAAAAAGCAATGAAAACAATGAATGTATGCAATATCTTTAATGTTTTTAAGTGAAATTATTGTCATACTCTCGCGTGGTCGAAAAAAAGTCAGAAGTTTACGAGAAAAAAAGTCGTAATATTACGAGAAAAAAAGTCGTGATATTATGAGAATAAAGTCGTAATATTATGAGAATAAAGTCGTAATATTATGAGAATAATGTTGTAATATTATGAGAATAAAGTCGTAATATTATGAGAATAATGTTGTAATATTATGAGAATAAAGTCGTAATATTATGAGAATAATGTTGTATTATTATGAGAAAAAAAGTCGTAATATTACGAGAAAAAAGTCGTAATATTATGAGAATAAAGTCGTAATATTATGAGAATAAAGTCGTAATATTATGAGAATAATGTTGTAATATTATGAGAATAAAGTCGTAATATTATGAGAATAAAGTCGTAATATTATGAGAATAAAGTCAGAAGTTTACGAGAAAAAAAGTCGTAATATTATGAGAAAAAAGTCGTAATATTACGAGAAAAAAGTCGTAATATTATGAGAATAAAGTCGTAATATTATGAGGATAATGTTGTAATATTATGAGAATAAAGTCGTAATATTATGAGAATAAAGTCGTAATATTATGAGGATAATGTTGTAATATTATGAGAATAAAGTCGTAATATTATGAGGATAATGTTGTAATATTATGAGAATAAAGTCGTAATATTATGACAATAAAGTCGTAATATTATGAGAATAATGTTGTATTATTATGAGAAAAAAGTCGTAATATTATGAGGAAAAAAGTCGTAATATTATGAGAATAATGTTGTAATATTATTAGAATAAATTCGTAATATTATGAGGATAATGTCATATGTTTAGTCGATGATGGAAATATTACATTGGGGAATCTGCTAGGAAAGACACCTAAGAAAGTACACTTCTAATTAATTACGTAAGAGCAACAGGAATAATGGAGAGAATTTAATTATTATTATTATTATTGTTATTATTATTATTATTATTTTTAATTTTAATTTTATTTATTTATTTATTTATTTTTCCTGCACAGTCTGCTGCTCCACGCTCCAGTCCGGTAGGTGGTGGTAACGCACCTCTAATAAACACCAAAGAAGAAGAAGAAGAGGTCACTTCCGTTGCACCCTTGTGACGTCATGACGCTTCAGAGCAGAGAGAGAGGCAAGATGGCTACCTCCTCCTCTGCCTGGCTGCGTGCTCCCTCTGCGATGCGACTCACGGAGGGTTTGGTGTCGGTTCTGAAGGAACAGCGACCAGAATACCTACCGGCTCTGCTGGCCAACTACAGAGAACACGGAGTGTTTCAGAACCAGGTGAGAACCAGACCAGAGGAGAACACGTGTTACCATGGAGATGACTAGTTCACCTGTTAACTAGCTGTTACCATGGAGATGACTAGTTCACCTGTTAACTAGCTGTTACCATGGAGATGACTAGTTCACCTGTTAACTAGCTGTTACCATGGAGATGACTAGTTCACCTGTTAACTAGCTGTTACCATGGAGATGACTAGTTCACCTCTTCACTAGCTGTTACCATGGAGATGACTAGTTCACCTGTTAACTAGCTGTTACCATGGAGATGACTAGTTCACCTGTTAACTAGCTGTTACCATGGAGATGACTAGTTCACCTCTTCACTAGCTGTTACCATGGAGATGACTAGTTCACCTGTTAACTAGCTGTTACCATGGAGATGACTAGTTCACCTCTTCACTAGCTGTTACCATGGAGATGACTAGTTCACCTGTTAACTAGCTGTTACCATGGAGATGACTAGTTCACCTCTTCACTAGCTGTTACCATGGAGATGACTAGTTCACCTCTTCACTAGCTGTTACCATGGAGATGACTAGTTCACCTCTTCACTAGCTGTTACCATGGAGATGACTAGTTCACCTGTTAACTAGCTGTTACCATGGAGATGACTAGTTCACCTGTTAGTCTGTTAACTAGCTGACATCTGGAGGTGGAGGTGTTTTAACACCTGTGTTTGTTGTTTCTCTGCAGGGCTCGAGTGCTGTTGGGGGTCTCGTGGGTTTCAGCAATGCCAAACTGGGCTCGAGCAAGACCAGGTGAGAACACACCTCGTGTCAGGTGGATCTATGAATCACATTATCACACCTTAGTCACTGGTGTTACACTGAATAACTCTCTGTTTGGAGGTACCTTGAGAGGAGGGTTTGGTGGTTGTATGGAAATGTAATCTCTCTCTCTGTCTCTCTGTCTCTCTGTGTCTCTCTGTGTCTCTCTCTCTGTCTGTCTGTCTGTCTGTCTGTCTGTGTGTGTGTGTGTGTGTGTGTGTGTGTGTGTGTGTGTGTGTGTGTGTGTGTGTGTGTGTGTGTGTGCGCGTGTGTGTGTTGTGCAGGTTTGAGGGTCTCTGCCTGCTCTCCATGCTGGTGAAGGACAGCTCCAGTGATCTGTTCCAGCAGCACTGTGTTTCCTGGCTGCGCTCGCTGCAGCAGGTCATACAGGTGAGATGAGACATGACACACACATGCACTAGGGATGTCACCATACCAGAAATCTAGTAGTCGTAGAAAAAGAGTACCGTCACATTTTTAGAATTTTGGCATCGACTTGGTACCGAAGTATCGGTTCTCGTGACATCCCTATCTGTGTTTCAAGACGGGTCGGTTGGGTTGCACCGTCAATGCAGAAACGATATATCGTGCAGCCCTAACATGCACACACAAACACAAAGCTGTCCTCTTCCTGAATTAAAACCTGAATTATGACAAACTGGAAACCTGAAATTCTCCCCAGCCTAACACCTTCTCTTCTGTTTTTGATCCCGTAGTCTCAGGCTCCGGTTCAGACCATCCAGCTGGCGGTGAACATCCTGAAGGACTTACTGCAGTACTCGTCACAGCTAGCAGAGCTGGCCAGGGAGGTCGGCCTCAACTCCATCCTGGGCATCCTCACATCTCTGCTGGGCCTCAAGACGGAGGTGAGGGGACACGACATGGCCACCTCACAACATTTAATACTAGGGATGCTTAAAATGCTTAATGTCGGTTAACGGTTAAACGGTTAATTATGGACATCCCTAGCATAGAGATGAATTGACAGTGAAGAGAGCTCTAATAGTAACCAGCTTTGTTCCTCCTGTGGTCTCAGTGTGAGCTGGCAGCCATGGAGGGGATGACTGCCTGTATGACCTTCTACCCCAGAGCCTGTGGATCCCTCAGGGTAAGATACACCGATGAACACATGAGATGAAGAAGACAGAAGTGAAAGATTTCTCGATGTAGAAACTTTGAGTTAAAGAGTCTTTTTTTTCTTCTTTTAGGACAAACTGGGGGCGTATTTCCTCTCCAAAATGGACAACACGAACAAGAAGACACAAGAGGTTTGTGATTCTCTGAAACATGAAGCTGCTTTTTTCTGAAGACATTTCTTCCATCTAACTCTCCTCACTGTCGTTGTGTCAGATGGCCTGTCAGTGTTACGGTCGCCTGCCCTGTCTGGGCGGCCTGTTGGACAGAGGCGTGGGCGCCGGCAGAGCCGAGGGCTGGACCAATCAGATTCACTGCCTGCTGGCCTCGGCCAATGGCCTGCTGGCTCAGATCTACCAGGGTTCAGAAACAGGTACGCGTTTCTATCGGTGATGGTCGAATGTTTCTGTAGAGCCAGGGATGATCTAATTCTCTATCTTTATATATAATAGAGAGACAGACCATGAGAGCCAAATTAATTGAAATTATGATTTCTTAGATTTGTTTATTTCTCTCTTAACCTTCTGAGACCCACAACAGATCCGTTTTCTAGTTTCTGAACCTGCTAGAGCCTCTGAAAGACAGTAAAGTGAGTCTGGATCGCGGGTCTCAAAGGGTTAAAGCTGTTCAAACCCTCGGTGGCAGTGATGATATACATCATGTGTCGTACTCTGTTGATGCAGTTTGTTTTAAAAGCTCTCGCTGTTTGCTGGTGACAGATGGAGCGGTGCAGTACGAAGGTCCGGGCGTGGAGCTGGCCTTCTCTCATCTTGACCAGTCGGATCCTCTGCTGCTGCTGCAGCTCCAGCACAGATACACAGCCGTCTGCCTGGCACTCAAACACACACTCAGGTAACACACACACACACAAACAAACCTTCAAGGGAAATCCACCTTTTAAAGGGTCAGTTCACCCAAATCACAAAAAAATATATTAGGGCTGTCAAATTTCTTGGCGATTCTTGGGTTGTAGCGGGCTCAGTTTTTAAGCTGGAGTGAAGATACTGGTATCATATGAAACAACAACAAAAAAAAAGAATCCATCGGTACCAACCATGTCTTAAAAGCTTGTTGAGAAGGAGGTTAAATAACGCTTCAAACTTGCGCTACATTTTGGCGAGGAAAAACTGTCACGACCATTTTCAAAGGGGTCCAGTACATTTTGAACAGATAAAAACTGCGATTCATTTGTGATTAATCGCATTTAAGTACGGACAATCATGCAATTAACCACAATTTAATATTTTAATTGATTGACAGCCCTAATATAAATATATATAGCGGGTAAAATAAGTATTGAACACGTCACCATTTTTCTCAGTAAATATATTTCCAAAGGTGCTATTGACATGAAATTTTCACCAGATGTTGGTAACAACACAAGTAATCCATACATACAAAGAAACCAAAACAAACAACTTCAGAAATTAAGTTATGTGTAATAATGTGAAATGACACAGGGAAAAAGTATTGAACACGCTTACTGATATTTATTTAATACTTTGTACAAGAGCCTTTGTTGGTAATGACAGCTTCAAGACGCCTCCTGTATGGAGAAACTAGTCGTATGCATTGCTCAGGGCTGATTTTGGCCCATTCTTCCACACGAACAGTCTCTGGGCCTCTTCTATGAACTCTGATCTTCAGTTCTTTCCATAAGTTTTCAATTGGATTCAAGTCAGGTGATTGGCTGGGCCATTCTAGCAGCTTTATTTTCTTTCTCAGAAACCAATTGAGAGTTTCCTTGGCTGTGTGTTTGGGATCATTGTCTTGCTGAAACGTCCACCCTCGTTTCATCTTCATCATCCTGGTAGATGGCAGCAGATTTTTATCAAGAATGTCTCGGTACATTTTTCCATTCATCCTTCCTCCAATTATGTGAAGTTTGCCAGTACCGTATGCTGAAAAGCAGCCCCACACCATGATGTTCCCACCTCCAAACTTCACTGTTGGTATGGTGTTTTTAGGGTGATGTGCAGAGCCATTTGTCCTCCAAACATGGTGTGTATTATGGCATCCAAAGAGTTAATCTCATCTGACCAGACTATATTCTCCCAGTATTTCACAGGCTTGTCCAAATGTTGTGCAGCAAACTTTAAACGAGCTTCAACATGTTTTTTCTTCAGCAATGGAGTCTTGCGTGGTGAGCGTGCATACAGGCCATGGCGGTTGAGTGCATTACTTATTGATTTCTTTGAAACAATTGTACCTGCTAATTCCAGGTCTTTCTGAAGCTCTCCACAAGTGGTCCTTGGCTCTTGGACAACTCTTCTGATAATTCTTTTCACTCCTCTGTCTGAAATCTTGCGAGGAGCACCTGGTCGTGGCCAGTTTATAGTGAAATGATGTTCTTTCCACATCCGGATTATGGCCCAAACAGTGCTTACTGGAACATTCAGAAGTTTAGAAATGCGTCTGTAACAAATGTCATCAGTATGTTTTGCAACAATAAGGTTGCAAAGGTCTTGAGAGAGCTCTTTGCTTTTACCCATCATGAGATGTTTCTTGTGTGACACCTTGGTAATAAGACACCTTTTTATAGGCCATCAGTTGGGACTGAACCGGCTGATATTAATTTGCACTGACAAGGAGTCGGATTAATTTCTAAATACTAATAGATTTCAACTGTTGTCTTGGCTTTCCATGCCTTTTTACACCTCCCTTTCTTCATGTATTCAATACTTTTTCCCTGTGTCATTTCACATTATTACACATAACTTAATTTCTGAACTTATTTGTTTTGGTTTCTTTGTATGTATAGAATATTTGGGTTGTTACCAACATCTGGTGAAAATTTCATGTCAATAGCACCTTTGGAAATATATTTACTGAGAAAAATGGTGACGTGTTCAATACTTATTTTACCCGCTGTATATGTGTGTGTATATATATATATGTATATATATATATATATATAACGTTTTTGTTCAGAAGAGCGCTCCAGTTTTAGGATTATACTTCTTTATCCATACCAGCTCTTATCTCTCTGTCCTTCAGGGTGGATCCAGCCTCTGCTGTCCGTCTGCCTGTCAGACCGATACTCAACCTGGTGTGCCGAGTCCTCGCCGTCAGCTCCAAGAGCATAGTGAGCACACACACACACGCACACACTGAGTATTTCACATTCAGATATTTAGAAGATGGTGGTGGCGTATAAGTGGAAAAACAGAGGATGTAATCTATATTTTTGAATACACGTGCAAATTATCAATATTGATCCGTGTTTTTCGTTGACTTTGTGTCAGAATTTAACAGGAGATGGCAGCGTGAGGTTGCTGGTTTTGCCCATCATACACACCAACACACTGGAGGTGTTATCAGCTCTTATCATAGCGTGAGTACTGACACACACACACACACACACACTCACTCTTTGCTCTTTAATTCATAGACTTGTATATCATATGCTGTGGTGCTGACACTGCCTGTCTTGCAGTGTGCGTAGCGGCATGGTCCAGTACGCTGCTGTGCTACAGAGGCTGTTCTCTCAAACGCTGTCTGCCTGGACGCCGCTAGCTGAAGCCAGTCTGGGACAGCAGAGAGCCTACAGGTAACGTACTGCAGCCGATAACAACACAGGATACACACTGGTTCGTTAAGGGGTCGAGGCATGGAAGAAGGCTGGAACATCAGATCATGTCTTGTGCGTCTCTTCTTCATCCTCACAGCTCGGTGCGGGTGTCGGTGTACAGGACCGTAGAGCTGTGGGTCCAGGTGGCCGGAGCCTCCGCTAGCATCCTTCAGGGAAGCCCCGGCCACTCCGAACTCCTGTTCAGTCACCTGCTTAGTGACATCACACCAGGGGCGGAGTCTGTCAAGGTTAGTTCCACGTGGTTAGTTTGAGCGTATTTAGAGATTAAGGCTTTCAATCGATTAAAGTATTATTAATTGATTTACCAATCGCATGATTGTCCATAGTTAATCACGATTAATCGCACAACAGCATCCAAAAACAAATTCAGTGATTCAGAGAAATCAACTGTGTAGTTTTTGAATATTGACAGTTTTATGATATTAGATGGCGAATTGAACATTCGCTCCAACGTTTTCGAGTTTAGAAGCTCCACAAACTGCCGTGACAGCTAGCTAGAGCGCCTGCCGGGGTCGCTACCTCGCCAGCCGGGCAGTCACGCTCACCGCTATGAGCTGGCTGGAGATCTCTAGAGACCGGTCTGTAGATGATGAGGGGCTTTTATTTACTTGTTGACTCATAGTTTGTTTAAATATCACAACACGGATGTCCATTATAAATTAACAGGAACCTGTGATTATCTGCCTTTCTGGAGTTGAAAAGCTCCACAATCGCCAGCCGCTCAGAGCCAGTAGTTTGAAGGAGCAAGTGTCTCCTGTTTGTCTTCAACTGTCCCTCTGTGTTCTGTCCTGTCCTGCAGCTCCGGGCCGGTCTGTCAGCAGATGCGGTTCCCGGAGGGAAGCCAGGCCCGCGGAGGACTAAACCGCTGGTCATCGCAGACACCATCGGGCCGTCACTCCAGAGGAAAGGAGACCTCCTGGCCAATCAGGACACTTGTCTTTCAGCCCTCAGAGGTGAGATGCTGCCTCGCTTTGATTACATCCTGTAGAATAGACTCGTATCTGTCTGGTGTCATCACACCGATTACATTTTTTTGTCTTCACAGCACTGAGGCACATCATACTGACCAGCGGTACACTGCTGAAAGACGATATCCACAAGGTAAATGTCATCACGTAACCCCCCCCTCACCTCTACTGCAGAACGAACGTCTCATTCTCTTTTTCACTGTGAGTTTTTTCCGTTTTCTTTTTCTCTCTCAGCGTCTCCATGACGTCGTGCTGCCGCTGTGTGTGCGTCTCCAGCAGCAGCAGACCAGCAGCAGCACTTCATGTGAATCAGCAGGGTGCGTCAGCGGGCAGTACAGCAGCGCCCTCACCCGACAGGAGCTGTACAGGTACTAGATTTACACGTGCAGAGCTTTTGGTTGTTACTTTTAATGTAGAGCATTATTTCTGTAATAAAGTCGCTGCAGGCAGAGCGCCAGAATTCAACCTTTTCCTTCACATGATTTAACTTTGTCTACCAAAGGTGTATTTAAATAATGTTTAGTTTGGCTTGCAAGTTGTAGAAGATGAGAACTAGGGATGCACCGATACCACTTTTTTTCAGACCGAGTACAAGTACTTACATTTGGGTACTCGCCCGCACCGTCAGGGAGGTGGAGCGTGAGGACCTTAAAGGTAGTGACGAGAGGTTAATGTTGCGCTGTTATAAAGTGGTATCTGCTAGTGTCGGTGCATCCCTAATGAGAACGATGAAGGCTGTTGTGTCGTGTAGATGGGTTCATATCAGTGTATTGTTGTTGTGGTTTTCAGGCTATTGCTGGCTCTGGTCCTGGTCCCGTCACCCTGCTGGCCTCCACCTCTGACCTGCGCCGTGTCCATCCTCAGCAGCGGACGCAATGACCGCAACCTCAAGGTGAGGAAGGGAGGAAGAGTGTAGGAGGAAGACCTGCTGAATGACCGGGTCATGCACTTGATCAGTTTTTAAAAAGGGGGGCGGGGTGTCAGTAGAACAGGACCAGAAGTTGCGGTGTGTCCTGTTGCTGTCCGTCATTTCACAGTGTTTAACGCGTCTCTCTCTGTGCTCCTCTCAGGTCTCTACATTCTGCGCCGAGGCTCTGACCGTTTGTAACGCCCTCCTCCACCCCCGCACTCCCTCCATCGCCCTCCCCTTACCGCCCCTCACCCTGAAACCCACCCCCACCGCCCCAGTCCTCCCCTCCTCCCAGGGACCTACCGCCGGACTCACTTTGCCAACGCTCCTAGGAGGCCCCGCCCCCGGTCCTCCCTTCCCCACCCGCCACTCCCTCGGCCTGGGTCCCACCTCCCTGCTGGGCTCTCTGGAGAACCACCTCTCCCTGGTGCCGGGGCTCCCGGGCCAGGCCCCTGCCCCGGGAGACATGATCCTGTCCCCGCACGCGCACCACCATCAGGACCCCGCCGGGCTGGGCCTCCCGGAGGGGCAGAGACCCGTGTTCGTCCGCTACGACAGGGAGGAGGCGGAGGACGTGGAGATCTCTCTGGCGAGCGACTCGGATGACAGCGTCGTCATCGTTCCTCCGGGGATGCTGAACATGGAGAACCAGCAAGATGAGACGGCGGCAAACTCTCAGAACATGACCTCCGCTGCACCAGGAGGCGCTGCAGTCACACTACCAGGAGGAGAGTCCGTCACCATGGTCCCCACCACAGCAACAACAACCACAATAGACAGGGTCTCGCTCCCCAACGACCTCGCCACCTCCTCCCCGCTACTCACCACCTCCACCACCCCGATCAACTCCTTCCCGCCTCCCAGCTCCTCGGTGGTCTCCCTGGTTCCACCGTTGAACTCCAGCACGCTCCCGGCTCCGCCCGGCGGTCTGGGTGACTCGTTGCCCGGCCGACCCCAGCTCCAGCAGATGCTGATGCAGCCCTCGGCGGCGGGCCAGCCCGGCGCCATGGCGCTACCACTCCAGATGCACCAGCTGCAGAATCAGCTGAGCCAGCAGGGACGGCACCTCCACCAGCACCAACCGCCGCCCGCCAGCAACGAAGACTCCGCCGTCATCAACATTAACAGCACCGACGAGGAGGAAGAAGAGGAGGAGGACATGGAGGATGACGAGGAGCTGGACGAGGAGGAGGACGGGATGGACGAGGAGGACGAGGAGGAGGAAGTGAGCGATTTCGCCGAGGACGAGTTCTACGACGGGGAAGAGTACGACGAGTTTGAGGAAGAAGAGGGGGAAGAGCTGGAGGAAGAGGAGGAGGAGGAAGAGGACGGGGATATACCTCCACTGGAGGGAGCGGAGGACAAGGCTGGGGAGGCGGGGATAGAGGGGGGGAACGTGCTCCGAGCGGCGGTGGATGAAGCAGGGATGGCCGGGTTCAGCGTGGAGGGAGAAGCAGAAGGAGGGATCGAGGAGATCCAGACCAACAGGACGCTGTTTGCAGAGGACAGGATGAAGGTGCAGAAGGTGGAGAGCATCGGCGTCCTGGAGGAGGCCCGGGAGGGCGAGGGGGACGGCGAGGAGGACGAGAGTGAAGGGATGGACGACCCCACCATGCCGCAGATCCTGTGCGTCACCGGAGGAGCGCTGGAGGAGAGGGAGGAGACCGAGGAGGAGGGAGGCGGAGCGGCAGGAGGAGGAGAGCTGCAGGACGAGGCGACGACGAGGTCGTGGGAGCAAGGAGCCAATGAGATCGAGCTGACAGCCGCCGCAGAAGAATGCTCAACCAATCAGAATCAACAGGTCGGTACCAGGGATGTTAATAATTAACCGTTTAACCGATGGGTCAGCAACCTGCAGCTCTTCAGCTCCTCTCCAGTGGCTCCCTGTGGATTTTTAAAAATGGAAATGAATAACTGTTTTTTTGTTTATATTTTATTTTTTATTTATCATTGTTGTAGGACTATGGTACGACGGTACGACGGAGTATTAGGGCCACATTGAGGAATAAAAAATAATCTGAGGTTTCGAGAATAATATTCAGTCATAATATTAGGAGAAAAAAAGTCATATTACGTGAATAAGGTCATAGGTTTACGAGAAAAAAGGTCGTAATATTATAATAATAAAGTCATAGTATTATAAATTAGTAATTTTACATGTTACATTTTACATGGAATTTATTCTCGTAATATTATGCCTTTTTTTCTCGTAAAGTTATTAATTTATTCTCGTAATATTACGACTTTATTCTGGAAATCTCAGATTGTTGTTTTGCGGCTCAAGACAGATTTTTTTATTTTTTATTTTTTTGCCTAAAACGGCTCCTTTGATAGTAACGGTTGCTGACCCCTGCTTTAACCGATTAATGGTATTGTTAAACGGTTAACCCTCTGAGACCCATAATGGACCCGCTTTTTTGTCTTTTTTAGAGGGGTACAGGGGGTCTTTAGGGGGAGATGGCAGGTCAAATGAAATTTGGTCCGACTGTGGTCCGTGCGGCTCAAAGTTCGGGCCAGAAACGGGCTAAAATTGTTCAGTGTATGCCCATCTTTAGATAAATAAAGCTGTTATGAGCGCCCCACCTAAAGCTGACTCTCTTCAACTCAACAGGAGCCGGGAGCAGAACCTGCACAAGAAGCCACCGTGAGTGGCGACCGGCCACCCAGTCGTCAGGAGGAGGAGGAGGAGGAAGAGGAGGAGGAGCTAGCAGCTGTTGAAGAGGGAGACCCCCCCATAGTAGTAGCAGCAGCAGCAACGGATCCCGAAACCTCAACAGACCCGACTACAAAAGAGGAACGAGAGGAGACGACGGACGCCGAGAAAAGAGAGCAAGTGAAGGCAGAGCAGCAGGAGACGGAAGGAGCAGGAGGCAGCGGAGAGAGTGATGGAGAGGAGGAGGGGAAAGGAGTGAAGAGGAAGAGAGACGATGCGCACAGGGAGGAAGAGGCGGGGCGAACCACGGAGAAGAAAAAGGTATGAAGTCAGGGCTGATTTTGGATTTAGTGGTTTTCCTAGTTAAATATTACGTGCCTTGAAAATTAATTTAATTTCTTAGACTGAAATAAAAAATAGAGAAAACAACCAATCAGCTTGCTGGACACATAATATAATATTAATAAGTATGTTTTCTTTAGTGTTTAATCACCTGGAAATAAGAGTCGTTAGCTTAGAATGAGCCGTTCATATCTACATAAAGACGAAACTCTGCTGTATATTTGACAACACCCGCTGCCGCCATTTTGGACTGACAATGCTTATTATATTTATAATAATTTATTGTTCAACACAGACCAGTTTGGTAGAATATGACAATAGAATAGAACTAATTGTGTTTGAGTGACATCCCCCTCATTTGCATAATGAGGCAGAAATGTGTAAAGAAAAGATGCCAAATAAATAAGTTTGTGGGGAATAAATAAGGGATGAAATGCAAAGGGAAAATCATACAGTAAATAAATACATACATTTATAAAAACGAAATTTAAATACATAAATATATAAAAAAATAAATGCATAAATATATAAAAATAAATGCAAAAATTAATAAATCCATTTAAAAAAAATATATAAATATATAAATAAATAATGCAAAAATAAATAAAGAAGCAAATTAAAACTGAAACGTCAATTTCAGAAGCGAAGAGACGAAACTCCGGTGTTTTTTTTAATAATATTTATTGTTCAACAAAGGCCATTTCGGTAGAACATGACAATAGAATAGAAATCATTTTGTTTTACTTTTGTATGGCACTTTTTAGGTGTTTAGACGTTTTACTGGACTCGGCTTTCACTTCTTAGCAATATACGTTCTACGATGGCGACGGCCAAAATGTCGAACTCGACATAAAAAACCCTACACATAGGGTCATTGTGTAATTATTTCCCATAGTTAGTTTGACTACATTTTTCCCTTCGTCATCTGTCGACATGTCTCAGCAGTTGTCTCTCTCTCTCTGTCCCTTAAGCGGGATGAAGAAGCCATTGCGTCCATGTTGGCCGATTTCGTCGCCTGTCCACCCGACGACGAAGACGGCGCCTCCGGATCGAACCGCTCATAAATATTTACCAACCCTGGACTGATTTGACGTTACCATGGATACAGCAGATACTGCTGGGATACTGAATCATTAGTGACATTTCCCAAGTTTTAGTTACCTCCATTACATCATGACACCACCAACTTTTTACTCTCATCCAGCTTGAAGTAGTTTAACATGAAGCTAAGAGAAGTAGCACATAACTTCAGTCCCAAGTACAGCTGCCTTTTGTTCTTGTATACAGTACATAGTATCCTACAGTTGGTGTATCCAGTGATTTTCTCGGATTTATATGTATCTTGTGTGCTCTTTATGTTTTGTCATCACTGTCATATGCTTTGTTATAAAAGAAAGTAAAAAAAAAAGTTGTAGTTTTGTTTCCTAAACCTAAAGAAGTTGTAGTTTTATTGCCTAAACTTAAAGAAGTTGTATTTTTGTTGCCTAAACCTAAAGAAGTTATAGTTTTATTGCCTAAACCTGAAGAAGTTGTAGTTTTATTGCCTAAACTTAAAGAAGTTGTATTTTTGTTGCCTAAACCTAAAGAAGTTATAGTTTTATTGCCTAAACCTGAAGAAGTTGTAGTTTTGTTACCTAAACTTAAAGAAGTTGTAGTTTTCTTGCCTAAACCTAAAGAAGTTGTATTTTTGTTGCCTAAACCTAAAAAAGTTGTAGTTTTCTTGCCTAAACTTAAAGAAGTTGTAGTTTTCTTGCCTAAACCTAAAGAAGTTGTATTTTTCTTGCCTAAACCTAAAGAAGTTGTAGTTTTCTTGCCTAAACCTAAAGAAGTTGTAGTTTTCTTGCCTAAACCTAAAGAAGTTGTATTTTTGTTGCCTAAACCTAAAAAAGTTGTAGTTTTCTTGCCTAAACTTAAAGAAGTTGTAGTTTTCTTGCCTAAACCTAAAGAAGTTGTATTTTTCTTGCCTAAACCTAAAGAAGTTGTAGTTTTCTTGCCTAAACTTAAAGAAGTTGTAGTTTTATTTCCTGAACCTAAAGAAGTTGTATTTTTCTTGCCTAGATCTAAAGAAGTTGTATTTCTGTCGCCTAAACCTAAAGAAGTTGTAGTTTTGTTGCCTAAACCTAAAGAAGTTGTATTTTTGTCGCCTAAACCTAAAGAAGCTTTTTTGTTTGTGTTCAAAATGTGACGTTACAACGTGTTGCTTTTAAGTTTCACTTTCACTTTTACAACATAGTAGGTGTAATAGGCCCCAAATGACCAACATCTATGGTGCTTATAGCGACTGATAGCACCTATTTAATGGCCTGATAACAGTCGAATCGGATGATATAGTAGTACATACTGTAGTAGACTGGACTGGAGTCCCTCTGGGTTCTGTTCTGTTCAAATAGATATTTGATGATGGTCTTGCCTGCGTCACACATCTGTTATAAATCAGGGAGTAGGGGGACAAAGGGAATACCGAATCGAGCCAAATAGTGATTCAGAGTGTTCGGACCTCAGTTTGACAGCTGAGACAACACTACAGGGAGGCTTTGGGTGTCTGAATGTGCATAAACTTGAACCATATTGAAAATCTGTAGAGCAGGAAGGGTTCCAGCTGTGTTTGTTGCCAGTATCTTCTGTTTTGGTCTGATTTGTAACAGTCTTCCTGGTAGAAATAACGGGACGCAAGTCTTGGCAGGTACAAAACCAGTTCAGCCACATAATAAATCCACTTCTTAAGTTTCTGTCCTGAAACTTAGGAATCAGGTGTGGTTATTTATGCAGGACAAAACCTGCAAAAATAAAAAATAAATATGTCATTGAATGTAGCAAAAATAATATTAAAAATAAATATAGCCATTAATTAATTGATAAAGTGTGACATAAATTGATATTTCAGTTTTAATTTGCATCTTTATGTATTTATCTTTGTATTAATTCCCTTATTTATTTGCTCTTCGGTTTGATTTTCCCTTTTATTTATTTATTTGTATTAATGTTTTAATTTATTTATTTTTGCTTTTTTTTGCGTTCTTTTTTTAAGATTTATTTTAAAATGTATTTATCTATTATACATTTATTTATTTATTTTTGCATGGTTTACCTTTGCATTTCACCCCTTATTTATTTCTGTATTTTGTGTCTTTATATGTTTCTTTTGGGTCTTTATTTACCTTTGTATTAACTTCCTTATTTATTTACTCTTCTGTTTGATTTTCCCTGTTAATCATTTATTTGTATTAATGTTTTAATTTATTTATTTATTTTTAAATTTATTTTTAAATGTATATATTTATTTAATTATTTATACTTTTATTTATTTCTGCATGATTTTCCCTTTGCATTTCACCCCTTAATTATGTCTGTATTCTTTTCTTTATACGTTTCTTTACACATTTCTTTTTAAATTTCTTTATGCATTTGATGCTCGGGAAAACTCTTTAACTGGTTGGTGAACAAATACTTGATTGTTATCGCTGCATACGGCTCCACCTCCCTGGCAGTCGACGCTCCATGTCGTATAATCTGTGGGAAAATCTAACATATAGAGTACGTTTTGTTCTGGCATGTAAGGACAAGAGTTGAGCCAGAAGTAATTGCATACCAAGACAGAGAAAAATGAGCTCAAGGCCGAGAGGAACAAAGTGAGCATTCTTAGAGGCCCAGCTCAGAAGGATCAAACTGAATGATGCCTCCGTTCTACTACTAGTATCACAGAACCTAAGATAAGCTAAAACTCCACCTCTCTGGAACGTCCCTCCTTCAGACCACTTTAGTACCGCCGTTTGGCCGCTACGAAAACTGCCATCAACGACCGGCGCTCTTCCTGAGGGGCTTATCTTTCTCCCCTCACTGGCAGCATCCATCATGGAGAATCCCCTTTATGAACCTAACCCAGGGGTCAGCAACCTTTACTATCAAAAGAGCCGTTTTAGGCAACAAAAAAAAAATCTGTCTGGAGCCGCAAAACAACATTCTGAGATTTCCAGAATAATGTCATAATATTACGAGAAAAAAGTCGTAATATTATAAAGTAGTAATTTTACGTGTAATTGTCTCTTTTTTCTCGTAAAGTTATGACTTTATTCACATAATATTACGACTTTTTTCTCTTAATATTATGAGAAAAATGTCATAACTTTACGAGAAAAACATTCGTAATATTACGAGAATAAATTCATAACTTTACGAGAAAAAAAGTCGTAATATTACGAAAATAAAGTCATAACTTTAGTAGAAAAAAGCAATACCACGTAAAATTACTACTTTATAATATTACGGCTTTTTTTCTCGTAAACCTTTGACTTTATTCTCATAATATTACGACTTTATTCTCCAAAACTCAGATTTATTTTATTTTCCTCAACGTGGCCCTAATACTCCATCGTACCGTCGTACCATAGACCTACAACAATGATAATTAAAAATGAAAATATAAACAAAAAACATTTATTCATTTCCAATTTTAAAAATCCACAAGGAGCCACTGGAGAGGAGCTGAAGAGCCGTATGTTGCAGACCCCTGATCTAACCAAACCATTGTACATACGATGAGTGATGGGAAGAGGAAGCCAATATTAATTTACTTTGTTCAAACTTTCACACGGTCAACAGTCTGTTCATTACACTCCCACAGACATGTACATCCTGAATGCGGTCCTCAGGGTTACAACATAGCTGTGTTTCAGGGCTGGTTACATCATCATCATCATCTGGAGGATGAGGTGATGTGACCCAGGCTTCTCATATTACTAAATGGCTTTTTAAGAATTTTTGAGAAATTTGAGGCGGAGTTAGCAAGCTGTGACGACAGCGTGACGGCTGTGACCCCGTGACCAAGCAGACGCCACTGGGCATGTCCGATGGCCCAGTGGATGCAGAAGATCGCCGGAAGATTGGGGTACTTTTCCAGTCGGAAGTCGAGCCATTTTGGCTTCATGCGCCACTGAGCAACTCTCATAGGAATGAACGGGGCCCCGCCTCCAACGCTGTATCCAGTTCTGTTAGTACATCTATGGTTTTGCAATCTTATTTGTGTAGCCAAAAATCACAAATTTGCCTCAGGGGGCTTTACAGTCTGTACAGGATACGACATGCTCTGTCCTAGTATGACCCTCTTTGTTCAAACCTTATCCGATTGATAAGGAAAAACTTCCACAGAAAAAACCCTAACAAACAGGTAGAGCCAGAGCAACACGACCTCCTCTCCACGCCAGATAGATAGAACCAGAGCAACAGAACCTCCTCTCCACGCCAGATAGATAAAGCCAGAACAACACGACCTCCGCAACACGACCTCCTCTCCACGCAAAACAGGTAGAGCCAGAGCAACACAACCTAATCTTGTATTTTATGTTTCTATTAGAACATGTTTGCATGCTGTAATGTTCAAAAAAAACTTTATTTTCCTTGTACTGTCTGCTTGAATATATCTGTATTCACCCTCTGTCTGAAACGCTCCGTTTTAGTGCATTTCAATGGAATGGCAACGAAATTGCGTCGCTAGGCAACAGCTTGGGTCCATGTTTACTTCCTGTCAGCTGATGTTATTCACATACACTAAAACAGGAAATAAATAAACTGGCACACATTTAGAATGTTTACGTTTGAAACCGTGTAACGGTCTAAATATTAGTATATTTGTGACATCACAAATGGACAGAAATCCTAACAGCTTGTTTCAAACGCACAATTTCTGAATATACGGACTGTGTGTATTTCTCCGTATATTCAGCGTTTTGATAGTTTAACAGTATTTATAAAGCACTTAAACCTGCTTTATAATATAAATGACATGAAAAAAATCTAATCTAATCTAACTTTTTACAATATGGGACCTTTAAACTTTGGAGCGTTACTTCACTTCACTTTATGTACTTCTTTAAATTCAGTGTGAGAGAATGTGACGTTTTTCTCAGCTACTGTTGGTATGCTGCTGCTGCTGCTCTGTAAAGTGTGTTATCAGATAGGCTCATCCTGTGGTGCAGCCCAGATATTGACCCAACTTCCCTTTTGCAACTCCCTCTCTCTCTCTCTCTCTCTCTCTCTGTCCCTCTCTCTAGGTGAGACTACACAAAGCACTGAGTGTGTGAGCAGCAGAGAGTTCAGTAGAGCTGTGAGGTAACTCCTCTCCTGCTGTACAGAGTCAAACTGCGCCAGAGAGAAAACAGAGAGGGAGGATTTCTGCATTCTTACATGCTGACCAGGTAACTGTTGAACTTACTGACCTGTGAGGACTTTTTAAAAGAGAAGAAATAGGATCCGGGGGGAGAAAGGAACCAATAGGGAGGTGCCAAAATACAAACAAAGCCAGAGGAAATCTCTTTTTGGAAGAAGAGGACAGGCTAATACTCATCTGGGAAAACAGTCTGGACTATAAGGTGAGTGAGACTCATGTGCCGCAATCAACAAGTTAAAACTTTAGAAATTAAATTAAGCTGATGTGCAAACTCTTTACTCTTTCAAAGCCTAATATTCCAGGCATCTGTCCTGTCAACCTGTGTAAAAATATAGATAATATTATTGTTAAGATGCTGATTGCATTGAGTTTACTCCGTTAGGTTTGCAGGGACGTTTTGACACTGAAGTGTTGGAAGCTATTGCACTCTGGCTGACACTGCTGTGGGAAACACAGTTTCATCACTGTGTTTGGTAAAACCTGCAGTGTTGACTCAATGCGTAGGAGTGATTATCTGTTCAAAATATACCTTAAAGGGAGATCTGTCAAGTATTTAATACTCTTATCAACATGGGAGTGTTGCAAATATGCTGCTTTATGCAAATGTATGTATATATTTATTATTGGAAATCTGTTAACAACACAAAACAATGACAGATATTGTCCAGAAACCCTCACAGGTACTGCATTTAGCATAAAACAATATGCTCAAATCATAACATGGCAAACTGCAGCCCAACAGGCAACAACAGCTGTCAGTGTGTCAGTGTGCTGACTTGACTATGACTTGCCCCAAACTGCATGTGATTATCATAAATTGGGCATGTCTGTAAAGGGGAGACTCGTGGGTACCCATAGAACCCATTTACATTCACATATCTGGTGGTCAGAGGTCAAGGGACCCCTTTGAAAATTATTAACTAATTATTAATTAATTACATTAATAATTAGCTGTTTTCCCTAACTTCCCCAAACGTATTTATTTCTGTATTATTTTCTTTATACGTTTCTTTTACGTCTTTATTTATCTTTGTATTAATTTCCTTATTTATTTACTCTTCTGTTTGATTTTCCCTTTTATTTAGTTATTTATTTTATTAATGTTTTTATTAATTTATTTTTACATTTATTTTTTATTTATTTATTTATTAATTTTTAAATTCATTTTATATTTATTTTTAAATGTATGTATTTATACATTTTTTTTTTTTTATTTCTGTACGGTTGTCCCTTTGCATTTCCCCCCTTATTTATTTCCCCAAACTTATTTAGTTCTGTATTCTTTTCTTTATACGTTTCTTTTACGTCTTTATTTATCTTTGTATCAATTTCTTTATTTATTTACTCTTCCTTATATTTATTTATTTTTATTAATGTTTTAATTTATTTATTTTTTGCATTCATTTTATAAATTTATTTTATATTTATTTTTAAAGGTATTTATATATTTATTTATACATTTATTTCTTTATTTTATAAATATATATATATATCTCATGAATATATAAACACATATATATATGTATATATATATACATATATATATGTGTATATATATATATATGTGTGTTTATATATTCATGAGCTCAGAGCTTGGAAAATGATTAATTAAACAATTCTTTAATTTAACAATATCCTTTCTATCAGTACAAAAGTAATAGCAAAATGTCTCCATCTAAGCCTAAATTAAAATATATTTAATGTGTGTGAATAACACCTAACACCATATATCTACTGTCAGATATGTATGCAATGACAGCAGGTCTTTGTCACGTCCTGCCACAGGTGTGCGGCCTGAAGAGCTCTTATCTGTTGTCACATCAGCTCATTTGCGTCTGTGTGGTTTAAACATTTGCTTACTTTTGGAAAACATATTCAAATTGACCATGACCAGGCAATATTCATATCAGCATGTCAGTGCCCGATGTGACAGCTACAGTGACAGCTGAGGGAGCGTTTGATTCCTATGACATGCTGGATGATGTAAAATCTTATATGCAACAGCTTAAACTGTGAATCATCATCATCATCATGAGTGTTTGAGACTAAAGTGTGTCATCATCTTCAGTAAACATTTCCTGTAGAAGCATGTGGGTTTCCTCTGAGATATCACCATATGATATGATCATCTTATCTAACTACTAATACTGCCTTGTTGACAAATTGTGGTTGTGCAGCGAGCAGAGTTTTAAAGCTAGAGTTAAGATACTGTTATCATATGAAACTAGAAAAACCTAATGAATCTATTGATACCAACCATGTCATGCTATCTTGTCACGAAGGAGGTTGAATAACACTCCAAACTTGTGCTAATTTTTGGTGAGGGAAAACTGGCATGGCATTTTCCAAGGGGTCCCTTGACCTCTGACCTCCAGATATGTGAATGCGTGAGGGTCTGAAAAATGTCTGAAAAAATGTCTGAAATTTGTTTTGAAAAATGTCCAAAAAAGTCTAACAAAAAGTTTTAAAAATTGTCTGAAAAAGTCTGAAAAATGTCTGAATAATGTTAAAAAAAGTCGAAAAAAAGTCTGAAAATTGTTAGAAAAAAAATCTGAAAAACGTCTGAAAAATGTCAGAAAAAATGTCAAAAAAAGTCTAACAAAAAGTTTTAAAAATTGTCCGAAAAAAGTCTGAAAAAATGTCTGAATAATGTAAAAAAAAAGTCAAAAAAAGTCTGAAAATGTCAGAAAAAATGTCCAAAAAAACCTAAAGAATCCATCGGTACCAACCATGTCATACTAGCTTGTCGTGAAGGAGGTTAAATTACGCTCCAAAACTGGCATGGCCATTTTTAAAGGGGTCCCTTGACCTCTGACCTCCAGATATGTGAATGCATGAGGGTTTTTGTCTGAAAAATGTCTGAAAAAATGTCCGAAAAAAAGTTTGAAAAATGTCCAAATAAAGTCAGAAAAAAGTCGAAAAAATTTCCAAAAAAGTCTGAAAAATGTTCAATAAAAGTAAAAAAAAGTCTGAAAAATGTCAAAAAAGGTAAAAAAAAGTCTGAAAAAAAGTTCGAAAAATGTCCGAAAAAAATAAAAAAAAGTCGAAACATTTCGAAAAAAAGTTTGAAAAATGTCAGAAAAAAATGTCCCAAAAAGTCGAAAAAAAGTCTGAAAATTGTTAGAAAAAATGTCTGAAAAAATGTCCAAAAAAACCTAAGGAATCCATTGGTACCAACCAACCATGTCACACTAGCTTGTCATGAAGGAGGCTAAATAACGCTCCAAACTTACGCTAAATTTTGGCGAGGAAAAAATGGCATGGCCATTCTCAAAGGAGTCCCTTGACCTCTGACCTCCAGATATGTGAATGGTTCTATGGGTACCCACGAGTCTCCCCTTTACAGACATGCCCACTTTATGATTATCACATGCAGTTTTGGGTCAAGTCATAGTCAAGTCAGCACACTGACACACTGACAGCAGACAGTTATGAGCATACATACATTTGCATAAAGCAAACATATTTGTCCCCTCCCATGTTGATAAGAGTACTACATACTTGCCAAATCTCCCTTTAAGCAACATTTTAAACAGATAAAAAATTAGTGATTAACCCACTTGTTATCAGTTGAACTTTGTGTGTGTGTGTGTTCATGTCCTTAGATGGAAGTCTACACGGTAACCGTAGCAACGGGTAAATCAGAGTATTCAGGCACCAACAACTACATCTATGTGACCCTGGTGGGGGAGAACGGGGAGAGTGAACGCACCGTGCTGGACAACCCTGGACTGGACTTCTGTCGAGGAGCAGTAAGTGTGTGTGTGATGGTGATGTGAGTGTTTATAACCAGCGATCGCAGGGATGATTTTTCTCCTTTCTCTTTCTCCGTCAGGTGGACCAGTACAAGGTGACCAGCCCTTCACCTTTAGGCCCCCTGCTACTGGTCAGACTGGAGAAACAGAGGTACTGGTTGGAAGATAACTGGTTCTGTAGCTACGTAACGGTGGAGCCTCCAGGCGGAGACAAAGCGCTGACTTTCCCGTGTTACCGCTGGTTTATAGGAGACGTCAAGGTGGAGATAAGAGAGGGAACAGGTAGGAAACACTCTAGGCATTCAGAATCAGCCGATTATTAGACTGTTGTCAGGCTATTAAATAGGCGTTATCAGTCGCTATAAGACCCATAGATGTGAGTAAATAGGGGCCTACTACACCTAGCAGTAGGTTTTATCATCTATTGACATGTTAGATCACCAAAAGAAGGTATAAAAGAACACAACAGCGACCTTTAGCAACCTAAAGAAGTTGTAGTTTTGTTGCCTAAACCTAAAGAAGCCTCTTTGTTTGTGTTCAAAATGTGATGTTTCATTCAGTTTTACATGCTACATGTTCACTTTTAGTAGTAGGTGTAGTAGGCCCCTAATGTCCCACATCTATGGTGCTTACAGCGACTGATAACGCCTATTTAATAGCCGATAACAGTCGTATTGGGTGCACGAACTCAACTCCTAATGGTCAGCTGAGAAGGTACCGTTGAGCTGCAGCTATGCCATTCAAATTTCTCCTGATAGCCGAGCATCAAGTTCTATTTTTGTCTTGGCAACAGGGACATGCAAAACCTGCTGTGTGGACTGATCATTCGTTCAGCTGTTTTATAATGTTTAGTCTAACTCAGCCTGCTATGAACCCACCTGAGCAGAGATGGATGCAGTAGTGTAAACAAACTAAATATCCGTTGTAGCACGAAATCGGCACTGATCCCAATCTTGGAACAAGGGTTGGACAAGACGCCGTGGTAGCATCCCCTGCTTTATGGTCTATCTGACTCTAAATGGGACCATAATTTACTAAATGAACACCATGCTGTATTGAAGAAGACTTGAAACTAGCAATTGAGACCATAAACTCATGTTTACAATGTTTACTGAGGTAATAAATCAAGTGAGAAGTAGGCTCATTTTCTCATAGACTTCTATACAATCAGACTTCTTTTAGCAACCAGAGGAGTCGCCCCCTGCTGGCTGTTAGAGAGAATGCAGGTTTAAGGCGCTTCAGCGTTGGCTTCACTTCTCAGACCTCAGAGTTTGGTCTGAACTGTTGCTAAAGATGCTCTTTCCTGCCTCCCCTCTCTTCCTGTCTCCGTAGCGAAGACACTGAAGGACGAGTCCTTACCTCAGCTGCTGGCACACCGGAAGACGGAGCTGCAGGAGAGACAGACGACCTACAGGTCCAAACAACACAAAGCTTCACTTTCTGGACTGGATGTGTTGTTAAAGATTTTTTATGTATTGATGTTTGTATCACGCTGTGTGTTTCTGTCTCTCAGATGGGTAACCTGGGCTCCAGGGGTCCCCAGATGCATCGACGCTGAAACGGAGGAAGATTTACCCCAAGACGTCCGCTTTGACAACGAGAAGAGGAGCGACTTTGAACATTCATTACAATATGCGTAGGTCTTTCTATACTTGTGAGGACCAGCACTGACATCATGTATTTGCCGGTCTCTAACCTTCACAACTAAATGCCCAACCCATACCCTAACCCTAACCTAAACTTAATACTAACCTTGTTTTAGAGCATGCACTTTTTTTTAAATCACTTATAAAATTAAGCAGTGACATAGACTTGGCATTTTTTAAGGTTTGATATTTTAAATCAATAAATTCTCTATAAACAAGGACGCCACCTGCAGGGGAAATTTTCTAATTACCCTGTAGCAAATGTTTTTATAGCAGCTTATTTTCTATATATATATATATATATATTAATATTATATTTTCTTAAAACTCTTTTTAAATATTTCCTAAAAAAAACAGCACTTATATTTATTTATTTATTTATGTATTTATTTATGTATTTATTTATTTTTGTATTATTATTATTATTATTATTATTATTATTATTATTTATACTAACCTATGGCTAGTATTGTTTGGTGTGTCTTAAATTAACTTAACTTAACAATTTTATTTACAGCACATATTCTCTTAAAATAGCACTTATATTTATTCTTTTAATTTTAACCCAAGCTGTGAATTGTTTGGTGTGTTTTATATTTTTTTTATATATAAATATATTATTTTTGATGAGTTTTAAATTTTACAAAATATCTGTATTCATATTTATTTTATCTATTTATTGGGGCTGCTATTTTAACATTTCTCTTTTAAAGAAAGGGGCTGATTAGACCATATTTCATGAGAGTCTTACAGTTTTTTAAACCAATCTCTCCTCTGTCCATCTTGAGCTAGTGGACTCAATTGATTTTAGGGGTTTTAGAAAACATTATATATTTTTTTTTTATGATGGCATTTTAAAGTATTTTACTCACCTCAATAAGAGTGCTGTATTTTAACCCAAACCTAACCTAAACTTAATTCTAAGCTTGACCTTAAAACCAAGTCTGAACCTTCAAACAGTCTTTTAAAGTAGGGGCGGCGACAATGTCTTCACAATGCAGAAATGTCCTCATTATGAGGGTTTAAACTATGAACAACAAATATAAACATGCGCCCTTTCTTCTCTTCAGCTTGCTGGAGTTGTCCCTGAAGAAGCTGGCCATCCGGTTTGGGAGGTCCTGGAGCGACCTGGACGATTTCAAACGGATCTTCTGGAAGCTGCGAAGCCCCATAGCTGGTGGGTAAATACACACTACACATCATATTTGTTCGAATCTGTCCTACTGCTGCTTTAATTACACACCCAGTATGTGTTTGACTCAGAGTACTGTATGGAGCACTGGAAGGAGGACGGGTTCTTTGGCTACCAGTGCATGAATGGCTCCAACCCAAGAATGATCCAGAGGTGCAAGAAGCTGCCGGAGAACTTCCCGGTCGTAGCCGACATGGTGCAGAGCTCCATGGCTCCCAGGACCAACCTGGACAAAGAACTCAAGGTGGAGAAACGCTCTACAGCCGCCTCCACCATCTATACAGGCTTTAATAATTCACCTCATCCTCTGCTCCTTCCATGTCCACATTCTTCTTCTGCTTATATCACCTGTCCAGGCAGGGAATATCTACCTGTTAGACTTCGCCATCATGGATGAGATTCCCACCAACACCATCAGGGGTAAACTTCAGTACATCGCCGCTCCGCTCTGTCTCCTGTACCAACACCCAGACGACGGACTCATACCTATCGCTATACAGGTATATATCCTCATTCACACCCATCATTCCCATAGACCGAACTCAACATGTTACTGATGTGCATGCACACAATCACACCGGCACAGATTATATTCAATGAATAGTTATTAAATATTTAATGAAAATCTGAGAATATTGAATGAAAAACTTAGACATCCGAGATTAGTGAATGCATCGTGAGAATGCTGAAAATACGAGAATATTGAATGAAAACCTGAAACTATTGAATTTAAATCTGACAGAAAAATATATACAATCAAAGAATATTGATAGAGAATACTGAATGTAAACCTGAGAAATATTTATAAAATCTTAGAAAACTGAAAGAAAAATCGGAGAATTTTTTTTTGTAAAAATCTGAGAATACTGAATGCAATTTTCAAAAATATTATGGAAATCTGAGAATACTAAAGGTAAACCTGAGAAATATTTATTAAATCTTAGAAAACTGAAGGAAAAATATGAGAATACTGAATGTATATCCGAGAAATATTCATTAACTCTTACAAAACTGAAAGAAAAATCAGAAATTCTTTTGGAAACTGAGAATCATGGATGCAATTTTCCAAAATATTATGTAAATCTGAGAATACTGAATATAAACCAGTGAAAATGTTATACAAATCTGAGAATTGTGAATGTAAATCTGAGAAATATTTATAAAATCTTAGAAAACTGAATGAAAAATCTGAGAAAACTTTTGTAAAACTCTGAGCATACTGAATGCAATTTACAAAAATATTTTGGAAATCTGAGAATACTGAATGTAAACCTGTGAATATTTTATAAAAATCTGAGAATATTTAATGCCAACATAAGAATATTTAATGTAAACCTGAAATAACATTATGAAAACTCAATGCAAACCTGCAAATACTGAATGTAAACTTAACAACACTGAATGTAAATGTCTGACGATACTGAATGGACGCTGAGAATATATGAACATCAAAGAAAGGCTGTTTATTTGATAGTTTCCCCTCCTCGTCCTCAGCTGGACCAGACTCCGGGCCTGGACACGCCGATCTTCCTGCCCAAAGACCCGCCCCTGGCCTGGCTGTCGGCTAAGATGTGGGTGCGTCACTCTGAGTTTCAGGTGTTCCAGGTGCTGTCTCACCTGCTCAGGACTCACCTGGTGGTCGAGGTGTTCTGTGTGGCTACTCTGAGACAGCTTCCTGCTGTGCACCCTATATATAAGGTCAGTCATATTATTGTGGGGATGTGAGATTCAGCTATATGTTAACAGACCACTGGGGAGGGACCTGTTTTTTGTTTTTTTGGGGGGGGGGGTTTCAAAATAAAAACCCCAGAAGGTAATTGTATCTCAACAGGGAACTCAAGACAAGTTTTTTTTTTCAAAATAAAATCTCTACAGAGTAACTCTATCTGCTATATTCTGTCTAGCGACTTACAGTTTTAAAAGTTCTAGCTACTACTACTACTACTACTACTACTAGTGCTGTTGCTACTAATACTACCACTAATGCTCCTGCTTCTGTTCCTTCTGCTTCTACTGCTACTGCTACTAGTGCTACTACTACTACTAATACGACTACTGCTGCCACTACTACTGCTGATGCTACTAATACTATTACTACTACTACTGCTACTGCTTCTACTACAACTGTTGCTCCTGCTGCTGCTCCTTCTGCTACTACTACTACTACTACTACGACTACTACTACTGGTACTACTACTACTACTACTACTACTGCTACTTTCCACCCAAATACCACTTTCTGTCTAACGACTGATAAAAAAAAAAAATTCTACTTGTAGTTTTAAAGGTTCATTCCAGCCAAACAGTACTTTCTGTCTAACGAGTTAATTGATTTCAACTTCCACCTTTGACAGTATTACAGTTTAACTTCCTGCTTTTCTAGCTTTCAACTCTGCCAGTTTTACAATTCAGTTCCGTATTTTATAACATTGAGGAGGGGTGGAATTACCTGTACTCTGATAGGTCACATGGTAAATTCAGAATAGGCAATAGACTCATGTCGCTTTCTCTTTTTTAACACAAATATTGTTTTTATTGACTAATTTATATTATTTTCTGTGTCTTCCTGCTGCAGTTGCTGGCCCCTCATCTGCGCTACACTCTAGAGATCAACGTTAGGGGGCGCACTCAGCTCATCTCGCCGAATGGCATCTTCAAAAGGGTGCGTCGTCACCTCCACTTCCACCTCATCACAGCCACAATATTGACCTTTGAAATAAACACACAGTGCTGTGTGTAAAAAACAATCTGAAGATGATTATTATGATAATGTTGGTGTTGTGTAGGTCGTGTCTACGGGTGGTGACGGCCTGTTGATTCTGGCTCAGAGGGAGTACAAGGTGCTGACCTACCGATCCCTCCAGCCCAACAATGACTTCAATGACAGAGGAGTTTCACAGCTCCCCAACTATTTCTACAGAGAACACGGTCTGATGGTGTGGGAGGCCATTCTCAGGTAGATAACACACACTGCAACGAGGTCACAGAGGTCATATTCATTACATAAATGTATGGTATATTATTATAATTATGTGCCTCTTCCTCCAGCTTTGTCTCAGGTATGGTGAACCTGTACTACCAGTCGGACCGTGATGTGCAAGAGGACCTGGAGCTCCAAGCCTGGATCAGAGACATTGCACTGGAAGGCTTCACAGAGCTCCCCAACTTTGGTCAGTTATTAATATCTTGCATTTTTTATCCTTAAAGGTCCCATATCGTGCTCATTTCGAGGTTCAAACTTGTATTTTGTGTTTCTACTAGAACATGTTTACATACTTTAATTTTTAAAAAACACTTTATTTTCCTGCTTGAATATACCTGTATTTACCCTCCTGTCTGAAACGCTCCGTTTTAGTGCATTTCAACAGAATTGCAACAGAATTGCGTTGCTAGGCAACAGCTTGGGTCCATGTTTACTTCCTGTCAGCTGATGTTATTTACATACACTGCAACAGGAAATAAAATGGGACACATTTAGAATATTTACGTATAAAACTTTGAAATGGTCTAAATATTGTAGATTTGTGACATCACAAATGGACAGAAATCCTGACGGCTTGTTTCAAAGGCTCAGTTTCTGAATACGGGCTGTGTGTATTTCTCCGTATATTGAGCGTTTTGATACTTTCACTGTATTTATATAGAACTTAAACCTGCTTTATAATATAAAAGCAATGAAAATGTCACTTTTTTTCAATATGGGACCTTTAATACTTGGCATTCATGTTAAAAAGCACACTTCCAGAAGGGCATTTTTACAAAGATATTAAAGGTACTATGTGGAACTTTCAGAAAATCCTTGTTACCGTTGAGTGAAATGCAGTCAGCATCCTGTTGTTCATATTTAGATTAACGTTACTATGTGTAATGTTATATTTTATTTGGACCAATGCCTCCATAATATAAACTAGCTTGCCGTTTGCAAATTACTTTATCAGCTAAGCATAAAATATGTAAAAGTTTTTACTAATATTAGAGGAATCATTCACATAAAGTGCTGTCAGAAATGATATATAATGTGTGCGTGTAATTCTTGATTGTGTTCAGGTCTGCCCAGTAAGCTCAGCACCAGAGAGGAACTGTCCACGCTGCTGTCGGTGTCCATCTTCACCAGTACAGCCCAGCATGCTGCTACCAACAACGGACAGGTGCTGAACACCTTCAGTACATACTTACTGACCAAAGTCAGACATCCTTTAACTCAATCTCTCTCTCGGTTGATGTTTTTTTTGCAGTTTGACTGGTGCGCCTGGGTCCCCAACACCCCGTGCACCATGAGACACCCACCACCAACAGACAAGGATGCTGTTACCATGGAGATGATCATGGACACCCTCCCTGATGTCAGCCAGTCCTGTGTGCAGATGGCTATCACGTGGCATCTGGGACGAGCACAACCGGACGCAGTGAGTGTCCATTTCTGTCTGGTTTACGTGGTAATAGATCGCACAATAAATGAAGTTAAAGGGTTGAGTACGGAAGCCCTGAGAGGCAAGTATAATACCAGAAACCTTGCAAATTGCGGCTGTTTGAAAGGTGTTGTAACACCGAAATAAACCTTCTTGCTTAAGTTCTTACGCCACTTTAGACTTTTAGTAAACCTGCAAAATGTTGCTGAAAGAAGGTGTTTTTTGTTTGTTTTTTTAACTTCTTTTTATTTCCATACATTGTTCCATTAAGTAGGGATGAATAATATTTTTTCGTCCATAGGCCAAGGGAAAACATAAATGTACAGGGAGGAAAAATAACATGTTTATTTATACTTATATTAGGAGAGAAGAGAAGAGAAGTATAGAAAAGGAATTGAAAAAGAATAAATAAATAAAAAATAAAATAAAAATGAGAGATAAAGTTAGAAAATTGAAAGAAAGGAATACAAAAAAAATAGGAATAATAAACAAAAATAAATAAATAAAAACTAAATAGAGAAAATTAAATAGGGAAATAATGATAATAATAATAAATAAATAAATAAATAGATAAATAAAAATAAAAATGAGTGATAAAGTTAGAAAATAGAAATAAAAGAATAAAAAAATAAAATAGGAATAATAATAAATAAATCAAAACGAAATAGAGAAAACTAAATAGGGGAAAAAAATAATAATAGCAAATAAATAAATAAATAAAATAAAGAGAAACAAAGTAAATAGTGATAATAAATCACAACAAATAAATAAATACCAACAAAAATTAATAGAAGAATAAAAAATGTAAATTCCCAAGTTATTACATATTAATTTAGTTTACATCAATTAAGAAAAATGAAGTTATTGGAGACCACTTCGTTATGAATACATCTGTCCTTAGGTGTAACCTTGCCGTGATGTTTTCCATGTAGTAAAAGGAAGGTGTTTTTAATTTAATTATTTTCTTTGTAACTCCAGATAAAAACAAACTTAGAAACCAACATATAAAATCAGTTGCTGTTTATTTTCAGGCTATATGAGAACTCATCAGTTCTTGTCTCCTGATCTACACATCAAACAAAACATTCAATGTTTGTACACATGACACACGCGGTGCAACTTTTTCAACATCAACCGACCAACAAACATGACAAGATGATCTATTTTATTATTTATTTATTTTTAAAAAGAGATGATTTTTTGTAGCAGAAGGTATTTCGACGGGCCTCACAGACCCGTAAGCATTAGTAATCATATATTTGTGAGGACCAGTTTCAGTTTTAGACCAGAAAAGTGAACTCACTTCACTTCACACAGTCAAAAACCAAGTCATACGCCGCCTAAGAGCTGTTTAGGGGGTTAAGACTGATCAGTCCTCACAAGTATACAAGAACTTGTGTGTGTGTGCATTAGTAATCATATATTTGTGAGGACCAGTTTCAGTTTTAAACCAGAAAAGTGAACTCACTTCACTTTTCCATGTAAAAAACCAAGTCATACGCCTCAAAAAGCCCTCTTCAAAGGGGTTAAGACTGATCAGTCCTCACAAGTATACAAGAACTTGTGTGTGTGTGCATTAGTAATCATATATTTGTGAGGACCAGTATCAGTTTTAGACCAGAAAAGTGAACTCACTTCACTTCACACAGTCAAAAACCAAGTCATACGCCGCCTAAGAGCTGTTTAGGGGGTTAAGACTGATCAGTCCTCACAAGTATACAAGAACTTGTGTGTGTGTGCATTAGTAATCATATATTTGTGAGGACCAGTATCAGTTTTAGACCAGAAAAGTGAACTCACTTCACTTCACACAGTCAAAAACCAAGTCATACGCCGCCTAAGAGCTGTTTAGGGGGTTAAGACTGATCAGTCCTCACAAGTATACAAGAACTTGTGTGTGTGTGCATTAGTAATCATATATTTGTGAGGACCAGTTTCAGTTTTAAACCAGAAAAGTGAACTCACTTCACTTTTCCATGTAAAAAACCAAGTCATACGCCTCAAAAAGCCCTCTTCAAAGGGGTTAAGACTGATCAGTCCTCACAAGTATACAAGAACTTGTGTGTGTGTGCATTAGTAATCATATATTTGTGAGGACCAGTATCAGTTTTAGACCAGAAAAGTGAACTCACTTCACTTCACACAGTCAAAAACCAAGTCATACGCCGCCTAAGAGCTGTTTAGGGGGTTAAGACTGATCGATCCTCACAAGTATACAAGAACATGTGTTTGTGTGAGTGTATGTGGTGCGTTTTTTTCGCCTCAGTGTTGAGTCGTGCAGCAGAAGAGCCTCCTGAGCCACTTGTTCTTTTTCTTGGCGATCTGGTTCTGTAGATCAGCCAGCTGGGTCTTCAGGGTGCTCTCCGACTCATTCCACTCCTGCTCCTTTTCACGCAGAGTCTCGTTGAGGTCTTCTGTGGCCTGAAGGAGGGATGACTTGTCCTTCAGCTCCCGCTTAGTCTTCTTCAGAGTAGCCGCGAGAGTGGAGTTCCTCTCTTTTTCCTCAACAAGCTGAGCAACAAAGGAGGCGGTCTGAGCTTCATGCTTTCTAGTCAGATCAGCCGTGAGGTCCTTAAGCTGTGCTGAGAGGGATGAATTTTCCTGCTCAGCTTTCTTCAGAGCAGCCGCGAGCTTCTTTTTCTTCTGCCTTTGTCGTTCCAGCTTAGACAGAATGAGGGCGATGTGTTCCTCTGTCGCCGCATTGGTGGTCTCCACTTGCTGCTTCTCCAGCTCTTCTTCGACATGCGCCTCTTCGACATGCGCCTCTTCCTGCCACCGGATCCGTCCGGCCTCGATCTCACACTCAGCCTTCTCCAGAGTAGCCGCGAGCTTCTGTTTCTTCTGCTTTTGTTGTTCCAGCTGAGACAGAATGAGGGCCATGTGTTCCTCTGTCGACTCCTGGATGGTGCTTTTCTTGTTGGAGGGCTGAGTCCGCGGCAATTGTTTGGACTGATCCACAACTTTTGCCAACCCTTCGGTCTCCACTCGCAGCATCTCCAGCTCTTCCTCAACCAGCGCTATGTCCTGCTGCTGGCGCCATCCGGCCAACAGCTCCCACTCGGCCGCCTCCAGAGCATCCAAGAGCTCGGTGTTTCTCAGTTTTTGCTCATGAAGCTGAGCAACAAAGGTGGCAGTCTGACCTTCCAGCTTTCTAGTCAGATCAGCCATGAGGTCCTTGGTGATTTGGATCCGAGCATCCGGCTGGGCAAGATTGGCACCCTGAAGCTGTGCTGAAAAGGATGAATTTCCCTGCTCGGTCTTCTTCAGAACAGCCGCGAGCTTCTGTTTCTTCTGCTTTTGTTGTTCCAGCTGAGACAGAATGAGGTCGATGTATCCCGCTGTCGCCTCCTCGGCGGTGCTTTTCTTGTCTTTACAGAAGAAGCAGGTCTTAGTCCGCGGCGAGTCTTCAGACTGATCCACGACTTTTGACAACCTTTTGGTGTCCACTTGCTGCTTCTCCAGCTCTTCTTCGACCTGCGCCTTGTCCTGCTGCTGGTGCCGTCCGGCCTCGAGCTCCCATTCGGCCGCCTCCAGAGCGGCCGCGAGCTCTGTGTTTCTCAGTTTTTCCACATGAAGCTGAGAAACCAAGCAGGCAATCTGATCTTCCTGCTTTTTAGTCAGATCAGAGAGGGATGACTTCTCCCGCTCGGCCTCCTCCAAAGCAACCACGAGGGCGGTGTTTTCCTCTGTCTGCTCCCGAAGCTCAGCCACAAGGACGGCTCTTGACCTTTTTCTGGTCTCAGGAGGACAAGGAGGAGGCTTGCGACGCAGCTTGGCCTGCTCCTCCTGTGCTTGGACAGCTTCTCTCAGCTTGCTCAGTTCACAGTGTATCTTTTGTGATTGAGTCTTCTCGCTTTCCAGAGCTTCTTCCAGTTCCAACTCGATGAAGGTTTTATTGACCTTTTCAGCGCAGAGCTCCTGTTCAAGGGCTTTAATCTCTCCCTTCATTTCGTTAAGCAGTATCTGCTGGTCTTTTATGAACAGCCACTGCTTAGCACCTTGTCCATGGGCGTTCTGGAGCGCGCCTCCGAGCCGCTCCAGCTCCGATTTCATGAACTCCATATTCATCTGCATTACTTTTCTCTCACGGCTCCAGTCGACGTCGTCCTGTTCTCGGAGCCGAACGTGGAAACTGGACTGGAGGAGGTTTCTCTCCTCGGGTGCACTTTGGGTTCGCCCCGCCTCGCCGTCCTTCAGTTCACAATTAAACTGACCTTCCGAAGAACCGGAGTGGAAATCTTCTGAAGGGTAAACCTTGGATTCAACGTATTCCGACATGACTTCTGTAGGATCAG
This sequence comes from Sebastes umbrosus, assembly GCF_015220745.1. NCBI lineage: Eukaryota > Metazoa > Chordata > Actinopteri > Perciformes > Sebastidae > Sebastes > Sebastes umbrosus. Next base: position 4,309,389 of record NC_051290.1, read on the forward strand.
TTGATATTCTCCTCTGTCAATGTTTTTCCGTTTGCAAAGTGCACGAACGTGTGACTGTCAAACTTCTCTGAGTGGAATAATGTCTCTGATTCACACTTGGTGCCAGTCCTGTACTTATACACTAAATATGGCTTAATTACATCATTCCGTTCCATCCTGACATTATGATGTCATATAGCAGAGAGGCTTTTAACTCCAAATGACATCGTTCCATCTATCCTGCAGTCTGCTGTTGCCATGGATACCAGTTTGTTTATGTTTGAATGTATGAATGTGATGCTTTCTGAGGATTTTCTAAAATATGGCAAAGAAAGTACTACAAAGAAATGATGGATGTCACATGCCCACTTTATGATAATCACATCCAGTTTTGAGGGCAAGTCATAGTCAAGTCAGCACACTGACACACTGACAGCTGTTGTATTTTTATGCTAAATGCAGTACCTGTGAGGGTTTCTGGACAATATTTGTCATTATTTTGTGTTGTTAATTGATTTACAATAATAAATATATACATACATTTGCATAAAGCAGCATATTTGCCCACACCCATGTTGATAAGAGGATTAAATACTTGACAAATCTCCCTTTTAAAGGTCCCATATTGTAAAAAGTAAGATTTTCATGTCTTTTATGTTATAAAGCAGGTGATATATAAATACTGTGAAAGTATCAATACACTCAATCCATTTTATCCACTTTAGACTTTTAGAAAATCTGCAAAATGTTGCTGAAAGAAGGTGTTTTTTTAACTTCTTTTTATGTCCATACATTGTTCTATTAAGTAGGGATGAATAATATTTTTTCGTCCATAGGCCCAGAGAAAACATAAATGTTCAGGGAGGAAAAAAAACATGTTTATTTATACTTATATTAGGAGAGAAGAGAAGAGAAGTATAGAAAAGGAATTGAAAAAGAATAAATAAAATAAAAATGAGAGATAAAGTTAGAAAATTGAAAGAAAAGAATAAAAAAAAAAAATTAGGAATAATAATAAATAAAAAATAAATAGAGAAAAATAAATAGGGAAATGATAATGACAATAATAATAAATAAATAAAAATAAAAATGAGATAAAGTTAGAAAATAGAAATAAAAAAATAGAATAGGAATAATAATAAATAAATCAAAACGAAGGACTTCCGGTGACGCTGGAATGTAGCAGACGTGTTGGCCTCGCTCTCCCGCGAATTCACTCTAAAACAGTACTTTTCCATAACCCCTGAGATTTAAATAGCATATTTTTGAACAGTACCTGCTATATTAAGCTCCTGCAACACCGGCATAATGTCAAAATCAGCGAAGTCTAGGAAGGGCGATGCCGAAGCTCCGAGTATGTGTGGTAGCGTTAGCTCATGCTTAGCCGACATGGCAGGCCTGCTAGAGGAGCACAGAGCTAGCATCTCCGCTGATTTTAAAACAGTCTTCGCGGCCCTCGAGGTGAAGTTGAACATCACCCAGGCTGCAGTAACTGAGCACAGCCAACGTATAGACTCTCTGGAGTCAAATGCTGATCTGCAAGATCGGAGAATTCAAGCGCTGGAGGAGCGATGCACGGCCCTAGCCGATAGCAACGCCAAGCTAACGGAAAAGACCGCGGACCTGGAAGGTCGGAGCCGAAGGAATAATATCCGCATTGTCGGTCTCTCGGGCTGTATTCGAAACCGCATACTGCATACTACTGAGGAGCGCAGTATACAGTACATACTGCGTTCCTGAGTAGTATGCAGTATGTGACAGTTAAAGGGATGTATTTAGCAGTATGCTAGACGAGGCTTTAGCCTTTAAACCAGCTCTTAAAGCACTAGACAAAAAAACAAACTTGTACCACTATTATAATATTATCAAAAAATACAACTTTGATTTTGTTGTTTATGTTATGCTTGTTTACTTTATAAGATACTGTAGGTTTAAACTATTTATTCTAACAGCTCATAATGAAGTCCGACAAACAGGATCATCAACGAGGAGAGACGGGAAATATAAAATATTCATCCACAACATTTACTTTACTCAAACTGCTTTTTCAGTTACAGAAACAAAAAACTGATCTCCCTCCAGATATGAGAGAAATGTTAAAAAAGTGTCATGTTGTCTCATCAGGAATCTCTCTGCCCCGTCAGAAGCTGCTCTTTCCCTCGCCACTCTGCTGCTCTGTAGCCGCTCTGTGAGCGCCACTGGCCGGCTCTCCAGCGAGCTACGCCCGCGGGCGATTGTGGAGCTTTTTAACTCCAAAAAGGCAGATAAACACAGGTTCCTGTTAATTTATAATGCACATCTGTGTTGTGATATTTAAACAAACTATCCGTCAACAAGGAAATAAAAGCCTCTTGTCTACGAGGCCGGAGTGAGCTCCAGCAGCTCACAGCGGTCTCTGAGCGTGACTACCCGGCTTGCTGGCAGCGACCCGGGCAGGCGCTCGCTGGCTGTCACGGTATTCTGTGGAGCTTCTAAACTCAGACAACGGTGGAACAAATGTTCGATTCGCCATCTAACTTCGTAAAACTGCCGATATTAATATTCTACACAGTTGATTTCTCGCCTCAAAAACTTTCAGAAGTGAATTTAGTGTTGAAATGGCTACAAAAAACGTAAAAAAACGAGCAGCTTTTGGCTGCTGTTTTTGTACTCGTAGCCTGTACTGTTCCAGCGCTTTGCATTGTGGGATACAGTAGGCGAGGTAGACTGGTCCGATGCATACTGGAGAATTTTTCCAAATCAGTACGTCATCTGGGTATTTTTGGCATACTGGAGATTTTGCTTTTGTTCGCATACTGCATACTACATACTACATTTTGGCCAAATCAGTACGTACTACTAGTATAGTATGCGGTTTCGAATACAGCCCTGGAGTCTATCGTACTGTGAGTACACATGTCTGACTGTTCTACTTGGCTGGGGCCGACACAACAGGACATATGTTCTGCATATGTGAACCTTGTTCTTCCATTGGAGCTATTGCTCCGCTAGCCATCAGGACACCATAAACTGGGTGACCAACTTTACATCGATGTGCATTGCTGCAGACGCATTGACTGTTCCACTGTTAGTGTTCTCCAACGTTACACAATGTCTCTTTTATTGTGACTATCTGTCTATGTTATGGAACACTACTGTTTTCAACATAACTAGTTCAGTATTGATTAACCTCACCGCAGGTCTAATAATCCATTGTTGGTAATGTCCTGCAATGTTCTATACTGCCTATTTCCAAGAGTAAGCTCAGACTTTGTTCTTAAAGTATATACATGTATATATTTTATTTTTTATTTTATTATTTTTATTTTTATTACACATATATCTTTGCTTCTTTCTCTACTATTATTATTTATTTTTGTATCTCTATCTTTTATTTTCCTTGTACTATTATATTTTTACTACAGAATTTATAGCTAAGATATGCTGCAGTGCGGCCTTATTTTTTTTATACCATTAATGCACAAAGACAATGCTAATACTTAACATAACCTCTTGTTATACTACTGGCTATATCGCCGCGGCACCTGCTCCGGTTCTCGTTTTTTTTCTTCTTTCTCGTCTTACCCTGTTGTGCTCAGACTCTAATAGAGCTATTCAAGTACTGATAGAGTCTCCTGGTTTACACCATTGGTAATGTTCCCTAACGTTCTATATTGCCTTATACCATGGGTAAACCTAAGTTGTGTTCTCGAGGCAGTCTACCTGTTGTTCTTTCACTTCACTGCTATTACTTTCTTTGCGCGGAATCGGTAAAGTTATTGTTCATATACTGTTCATAACGGTTTACATTTGTTAATGTGTGGGTTTAAATGAAGAGATGTGGGTGCCGAGACGTCTTTAGAAGGAAAGCTGACAAAGAAAGGTATGTTGGTGCCAATTTATTTGGCAGAAAAGGTTTTTATTATGGGAAATAGAGAGATAGGGGGGTGGGTTTGTCTGGCGGGGAGGGATAGCACAGGGAGGGTGAGCCAGACTGGGGTGGTTGGGATGACCTCTTTGCTTGTCTACTCTTCATCTGGGAGTCCTTGTTGGTTGGACTCACGTACACTACCTTGTGTGTTTTTGTATGTTGCACTTTTTTTCTTTATTATTGTTTGTTGCTGGCACTCTAGGACCGACCTGGCATATGTGCGCGACCCCTTGTCTAGTATCCCTCACATCCTTCCACTCCTTAAATCTTTTGGCGCGCTCGGGTTATAAATTAAATATAAAAAAAACCAAATGTTTTCCTATTAACCAACTGGCTGCTGATTTACCACCGCCGTCAATACCTTTTAAATTATCTAAAACAGGATTTAAATATCCAGGCATCGTTATCACCAGATCGATCCGCTCGCTACAGGATCAAAACCTTACAGCACTCACGGCGGCAGTCAAATCTGATTTACAGAGGTGGAGCCGTCTACCGCTTTCTTTAATAAAATTTTTTAACATAAATCAAAACGAAATAGAGAAAACTAAATAGGGAAAAATAATAATAATAACAAATAAATAAATAAAATAAAAATAAAGAGAAAATAAAATAAAGAGAAACAAAGTAAATAGTGATAATAAATCACAACAAATAAATAAATACCAACAAAAATCAATAGAAGAATAAAAAATAAAAAATCCCAAGTTGTTACATATTAATTTAGTTCACATCAATTAAGAAAAATTGAGTTATTGGAGACCACTCGTTATGAATACATCTGTCCTTAGGTGTAACTTGCAGTGATGTTTTCCATGTAGTAAAAGGAAGGTGTTTTTAATTTAATTATTTTCTTTGTAACTCCAGATAAAAACAAACTTAGAAACCAACATATAAAATCAGTTGCTGTTTATTTTCAGGCTATATGAGAACTCATCAGTTCTTGTCTCCTGATCTACACATCAAACAAAACATTCAATGTTTGTACACATGACACACGCGGTGCAACTTTTTCAACATCAACCGACCAACAAACATGACAAGATGATCTATTTTATTATTTATTTATTTTTAAAAAGAGATGATTTTTTGTAGCAGAAGGTATTTCGACGGGCCTCACAGACCCGTAAGCATTAGTAATCATATATTTGTGAGGACCAGTTTCAGTTTTAGACCAGAAAAGTGAACTCACTTCACTTCACACAGTCAAAAACCAAGTCATACGCCGCCTAAGAGCTGTTTAGGGGGTTAAGACTGATCAGTCCTCACAAGTATACAAGAACTTGTGTGTGTGTGCATTAGTAATCATATATTTGTGAGGACCAGTTTCAGTTTTAAACCAGAAAAGTGAACTCACTTCACTTTTCCATGTAAAAAACCAAGTCATACGCCTCAAAAAGCCCTCTTCAAAGGGGTTAAGACTGATCAGTCCTCACAAGTATACAAGAACTTGTGTGTGTGTGCATTAGTAATCATATATTTGTGAGGACCAGTATCAGTTTTAGACCAGAAAAGTGAACTCACTTCACTTCACACAGTCAAAAACCAAGTCATACGCCGCCTAAGAGCTGTTTAGGGGGTTAAGACTGATCGATCCTCACAAGTATACAAGAACATGTGTTTGTGTGAGTGTATGTGGTGCGTTTTTTTCGCCTCAGTGTTGAGTCGTGCAGCAGAAGAGCCTCCTGAGCCACTTGTTCTTTTTCTTGGCGATCTGGTTCTGTAGATCAGCCAGCTGGGTCTTCAGGGTGCTCTCCGACTCATTCCACTCCTGCTCCTTTTCACGCAGAGTCTCGTTGAGGTCTTCTGTGGCCTGAAGGAGGGATGACTTGTCCTTCAGCTCCCGCTTAGTCTTCTTCAGAGTAGCCGCGAGAGTGGAGTTCCTCTCTTTTTCCTCAACAAGCTGAGCAACAAAGGAGGCGGTCTGAGCTTCATGCTTTCTAGTCAGATCAGCCGTGAGGTCCTTAAGCTGTGCTGAGAGGGATGAATTTTCCTGCTCAGCTTTCTTCAGAGCAGCCGCGAGCTTCTTTTTCTTCTGCCTTTGTCGTTCCAGCTTAGACAGAATGAGGGCGATGTGTTCCTCTGTCGCCGCATTGGTGGTCTCCACTTGCTGCTTCTCCAGCTCTTCTTCGACATGCGCCTCTTCGACATGCGCCTCTTCCTGCCACCGGATCCGTCCGGCCTCGATCTCACACTCAGCCTTCTCCAGAGTAGCCGCGAGCTTCTGTTTCTTCTGCTTTTGTTGTTCCAGCTGAGACAGAATGAGGGCCATGTGTTCCTCTGTCGACTCCTGGATGGTGCTTTTCTTGTTGGAGGGCTGAGTCCGCGGCAATTGTTTGGACTGATCCACAACTTTTGCCAACCCTTCGGTCTCCACTCGCAGCATCTCCAGCTCTTCCTCAACCAGCGCTATGTCCTGCTGCTGGCGCCATCCGGCCAACAGCTCCCACTCGGCCGCCTCCAGAGCATCCAAGAGCTCGGTGTTTCTCAGTTTTTGCTCATGAAGCTGAGCAACAAAGGTGGCAGTCTGACCTTCCAGCTTTCTAGTCAGATCAGCCATGAGGTCCTTGGTGATTTGGATCCGAGCATCCGGCTGGGCAAGATTGGCACCCTGAAGCTGTGCTGAAAAGGATGAATTTCCCTGCTCGGTCTTCTTCAGAACAGCCGCGAGCTTCTGTTTCTTCTGCTTTTGTTGTTCCAGCTGAGACAGAATGAGGTCGATGTATCCCGCTGTCGCCTCCTCGGCGGTGCTTTTCTTGTCTTTACAGAAGAAGCAGGTCTTAGTCCGCGGCGAGTCTTCAGACTGATCCACGACTTTTGACAACCTTTTGGTGTCCACTTGCTGCTTCTCCAGCTCTTCTTCGACCTGCGCCTTGTCCTGCTGCTGGTGCCGTCCGGCCTCGAGCTCCCATTCGGCCGCCTCCAGAGCGGCCGCGAGCTCTGTGTTTCTCAGTTTTTCCACATGAAGCTGAGAAACCAAGCAGGCAATCTGATCTTCCTGCTTTTTAGTCAGATCAGAGAGGGATGACTTCTCCCGCTCGGCCTCCTCCAAAGCAACCACGAGGGCGGTGTTTTCCTCTGTCTGCTCCCGAAGCTCAGCCACAAGGACGGCTCTTGACCTTTTTCTGGTCTCAGGAGGACAAGGAGGAGGCTTGCGACGCAGCTTGGCCTGCTCCTCCTGTGCTTGGACAGCTTCTCTCAGCTTGCTCAGTTCACAGTGTATCTTTTGTGATTGAGTCTTCTCGCTTTCCAGAGCTTCTTCCAGTTCCAACTCGATGAAGGTTTTATTGACCTTTTCAGCGCAGAGCTCCTGTTCAAGGGCTTTAATCTCTCCCTTCATTTCGTTAAGCAGTATCTGCTGGTCTTTTATGAACAGCCACTGCTTAGCACCTTGTCCATGGGCGTTCTGGAGCGCGCCTCCGAGCCGCTCCAGCTCCGATTTCATGAACTCCATATTCATCTGCATTACTTTTCTCTCACGGCTCCAGTCGACGTCGTCCTGTTCTCGGAGCCGAACGTGGAAACTGGACTGGAGGAGGTTTCTCTCCTCGGGTGCACTTTGGGTTCGCCCCGCCTCGCCGTCCTTCAGTTCACAATTAAACTGACCTTCCGAAGAACCGGAGTGGAAATCTTCTGAAGGGTAAACCTTGGATTCAACGTATTCCGACATGACTTCTGTAGGATCAGTTGATATTCTCCTCTGTCAATGTTTTTCCGTTTGCAAAGTGCACGAACGTGTGACTGTCAAACTTCTCTGAGTGGAATAATGTCTCTGATTCACACTTGGTGCCAGTCCTGTACTTATACACTAAATATGGCTTAATTACATCATTCCGTTCCATCCTGACATTATGATGTCATATAGCAGAGAGGCTTTTAACTCCAAATGACATCGTTCCATCTATCCTGCAGTCTGCTGTTGCCATGGATACCAGTTTGTTTATGTTTGAATGTATGAATGTGATGCTTTCTGAGGATTTTCTAAAATATGGCAAAGAAAGTACTACAAAGAAATGATGGATGTCACATGCCCACTTTATGATAATCACATCCAGTTTTGAGGGCAAGTCATAGTCAAGTCAGCACACTGACACACTGACAGCTGTTGTATTTTTATGCTAAATGCAGTACCTGTGAGGGTTTCTGGACAATATTTGTCATTATTTTGTGTTGTTAATTGATTTACAATAATAAATATATACATACATTTGCATAAAGCAGCATATTTGCCCACACCCATGTTGATAAGAGTATTAAATACTTGACAAATCTCCCTTTTAAAGGTCCCATATTGTAAAAAGTAAGATTTTCATGTCTTTTATATTATAAAGCAGGTGATATATAAATACTGTGAAAGTATCAATACACTCAATCCATTTTATCCACTTTAGACTTTTAGAAAATCTGCAAAATGTTGCTGAAAGAAGGTGTTTTTTTAACTTCTTTTTATGTCCATACATTGTTCTATTAAGTAGGGATGAATAATATTTTTTCGTCCATAGGCCCAGAGAAAACATAAATGTTCAGGGAGGAAAAAAAACATGTTTATTTATACTTATATTAGGAGAGAAGAGAAGTATAGAAAAGGAATTGAAAAAGAATAAATAAAATAAAAATGAGAGATAAAGTTAGAAAATCGAAAGAAAAGAATAAAAAAAAAAATTAGGAATAATAATAAATAAAAAATAAATAGAGAAAAATAAATAGGGAAATGATAATGACAATAATAATAAATAAATAAAAATAAAAATGAGATAAAGTTAGAAAATAGAAATAAAAAAATAGAATAGGAATAATAATAAATAAATCAAAACGAAGGACTTCCGGTGACGCTGGAATGTAGCAGACGTGTTGGCCTCGCTCTCCCGCGAATTCACTCTAAAACAGTACTTTTCCATAACCCCTGAGATTTAAATAGCATATTTTTGAACAGTACCTGCTATATTAAGCTCCTGCAACACCGGCATAATGTCAAAATCAGCGAAGTCTAGGAAGGGCGAAGCCGAAGCTCCGAGTATGTGTGGTAGCGTTAGCTCATGCTTAGCCGACATGGCAGGCCTGCTAGAGGAGCACAGAGCTAGCATCTCCGCTGATTTTAAAACAGTCTTCGCGGCCCTCGAGGTGAAGTTGAACATCACCCAGGCTGCAGTAACCAACACGGCCAACGTATAGATTCTCTGGAGTCAAATGCTGATCTGCAAGATCGGAGAATTCAAGCGCTGGAGGAGCGATGCACGGCCCTAGCCGATAGCAACGCCAAGCTAACGGAAAAGACCGCGGACCTGGAAGGTCGGAGCCGAAGGAATAATATCCGCATTGTCGGTCTCTCGGGCTGTATTCGAAACCGCATACTGCATACTACTGAGGAGCGCAGTATACAGTACATACTGTGTTCCTGAGTAGTATGCAGTATGTGACAGTTAAAGGGATGTATTTAGCAGTATGCTAGACGAGGCTTTAGCCTTCAAACCAGCTCTTAAAGAACGGCAAAAAAACAAACTTGTACCACTATTATAATATTATCAAAAAATACAACTTTGATTTTGTTGTTTATGTTCTGCTTGTTTACTTTATAAGATACTGTAGGTTTAAACTATTTATTCTAACAGCTCATAATGAAGTCAGACAAACAGGATCATCAACGAGGAGAGACGAAATATAAAACATTCATCCACAACATTTACTCAAACTGCTTTTTCAGTTACAGCAACAAAAAACTGATCTCCCTCCAGATATGAGAGAAATGTTAAAAAAGTGTCATGTTGTCTCAACAGGAATCTCTCTGCCCCGTCAGAAGCTGCTCTTTCCCTCGCCACTCTGCTGCTCTGCAGCCGCTCTGTGAGCGCCACTGGCCGGCTCTCCAGCGAGCTACGCCCGCGGGCGATTGTGGAGCTTTTTAACTCCAAAAAGGCAGATAAACACAGGTTCCTGTTAATTTATAATGCACATCTGTGTTGTGATATTTAAACAAACTATCCGTCAACAAGGAAATAAAAGCCTCTTGTCTACGAGGCCGGAGTGAGCTCCAGCAGCTCATAGCGGTCTCTGAGCGTGACTACCCGGCTTGCTGGCAGCGACCCGGGCAGGCGCTCGCTGGCTGTCACGGTATTCTGTGGAGCTTCTAAACTCAGACAACGGTGGAACAAATGTTCGATTCGCCATCTAACTTCGTAAAACTGCCGATATTAATATTCTACACAGTTGATTTCTCGCCTCAAAAACTTTCAGAAGTGAATTTAGTGTTGAAATGGCTACAAAAAACGTAAAAAACGAGCAGCTTTTGGCTGCTGTTTTTGTACTCGTAGCCTGTACTGTTCCAGCGCTTTGCATTGTGGGATACAGTAGGCGAGGTAGACTGGTCCGATGCATACTGGAGAATTTTTCCAAATCAGTACGTCATCTGGGTATTTTTGGCATACTGGAGATTTTGCTTTTGTTCGCATACTGCATACTACATACTACATTTTGGCCAAATCAGTACGTACTACTAGTATAGTATGCGGTTTCGAATACAGCCCTGGAGTCTATCGTACTGTGAGTACACATGTCTGACTGTTCTACTTGGCTGGGGCCGACACAACAGGACATATGTTCTGCATATGTGAACCTTGTTCTTCCATTGGAGCTATTGCTCCGCTAGCCATCAGGACACCATAAACTGGGCGACCAACTTTACATCGATGTGCATTGCTGCAGACGCATTGACTGTTCCACTGTTAGTGTTCTCCAACGTTACACAATGTCTCTTTTATTATGACTATCTGTCTATGTTATGGAACACTACTGTTTTCAACATAACTAGTTCAGTATTGATTAACCTCACCGCAGGTCTAATAATCCATTGTTGGTAATGTCCTGCAATGTTCTATACTGCCTATTTCCAAGAGTAAGCTCAGACTTTGTTCTTAAAGTATATACATATATATATTTTATTTTTTATTTTATTATTTTTATTTTTATTACACATATATCTTTGCTTCTTTCTCTACTATTATTATTTATTTTTGTATCTCTATCTTTTATTTTCCTTGTACTATTATATTTTTACTACAGAATTTATAGCTAAGATATGCTGCAGTGCGGCCTTATTTTTTTTTTATACCATTGATGCACAAAGACAATGCTAATACTTAACATTACCTCTTGTTATACTACTGGCTATATCGCCGCGGCACCTGCTCCGGTTCTCGGTTTTTTTCTTCTTTCTCGTCTTACCCTGTTGTGCTCGGTCTCTAATAGAGCTATTCAAGTACTGATAGAGTCTCCTGGTTTACACCATTGGTAATGTTCCCTAACGTTCTATATTGCCTTATACCATGGGTAAACCTAAGTTGTGTTCTCGAGGCAGTCTACCTGTTGTTCTTTCACTTCACTGCTATTACTTTCTTTGCGCGGAATCGGTAAAGTTATTGTTCATATACTGTTCATAACGGTTTACATTTGTTAATGTGTGGGTTTAAATGAAGAGATGTGGGTGCCGAGACGTCTTTAGAAGGAAAGCTGACAAAGAAAGGTATGTTGGTGCCAATTTATTTGGCAGAAAAGGTTTTTATTATGGGAAATAGAGAGATAGGGGGGTGGGTTTGTCTGGCGGGGAGGGATAGCACAGGGAGGGTGAGCCAGACTGGGGTGGTTGGGATGACCTCTTTGCTTGTCTACTCTTCATCTGGGAGTCCTTGTTGGTTGGACTCACGTACACTACCTTGTGTGTTTTTGTATGTTGCACTTTTTTTCTTTATTATTGTTTGTTGCTGGCACTCTAGGACCGACCTGGCATATGTGCGCGACCCCTTGTCTAGTATCCCTCACATCCTTCCACTCCTTAAATCTTTTGGCGCGCTCGGGTTATAAATTAAATATAAAAAAAACAAATGTTTTCCTATTAACCAACTGGCTGCTGATTTACCACCGCCGTCAATACCTTTTAAATTATCTAAAACAGGATTTAAATATCCAGGCATCGTTATCACCAGATCGATCCGCTCGCTACAGGATCAAAACCTTACAGCACTCACGGCGGCAGTCAAATCTGATTTACAGAGGTGGAGCCGTCTACCGCTTTCTTTAATAAAATTTTTTAACATAAATCAAAACGAAATAGAGAAAACTAAATAGGAAAAAATAATAATAATAACAAATAAATAAATAAAATAAAAATAAAGAGAAAATAAAATAAAGAGAAACAAAGTAAATAGTGATAATAAATCACAACAAATAAATAAATACCAACAAAAATCAATAGAAGAATAAAAAATAAAAAATCCCAAGTTGTTACATATTAATTTAGTTCACATCAATTAAGAAAAATTGAGTTATTGGAGACCACTTCGTTATGAATACATCTGTCCTTAGGTGTAACTTGCAGTGATTTTTTCCATGTAGTAAAAGTAAGGTGTTTTTAATTTAATTATTTTCTTTGTAACTCCAGATAAAAACAAACTTAGAAACCAACATATAAAATCAGTTGCTGTTTATTTTCAGGCTATATGAGAACTCATCAGTTCTTGTCTCCTGATCTACACATCAAACAAAACATTCAATGTTTGTACACATGACACATGCGGTGCAACTTTTTCAACAACCGACCAACAAACATGACAAGATGATCTATTTTATTATTTATTTATTTTTAAAAAGAGATGATTTTTTGTATCAGAAGGTATTTCGACGGGCCTCACAGACCCGTAAGCATTAGTACTCATATATTTGTGAGGACCAGTTTCAGTTTTAGACCAGAAAAGTGAACTCACTTCACTTTTCCATGTAAAAAACCAAGTCATACGCCTCAAACTACCCTCTTCAAAGGGGTTAAGACTGATCAGTCCTCACAAGTATACAAGAACTTGTGTGTGTGTGCATTAGTAATCATATATTTGTGAGGACCAGTATCAGTTTTAGACCAGAAAAGTGAACTCAGTTCACTTCACACAGTCAAAAACCAAGTCATACGCCGCCTAAGAGCTGTTTAGGGGGTTAAGACTGATCAGTCCTCACAAGTATACAAGAACTTGTGTGTGTGCGCATTAGTAATCATATATTTGTGAAGACCAGTTTCAGTTTTAGACAGGAAAAGTGAACTCAGTTCACTTCACACAGTCAAAAACCAAGTCATACGCCACCTAAGAGCTGTTTAGGGGGTTAAGACTGATCGATCCTCACAAGTATACAAGAACATGTGTTTGTGTGAGTGTATGTGGTGCTTTTTTTTCGCCTCAGTGTTGAGTCGTGCAGCAGAAGAGCCTCCTGAGCCACTTGTTCTTTTTCTTGGCGATCTGGTTCTGTAGATCAGCCAGCTGGGTGTTCAGGGTGCTCTCCGACTCATTCCACTCCTGCTCCTTTTCACGCAGAGTCTCGTTGAGGTCTTCTGTGGCCTGAAGGAGGGATGACTTGTCCTTCAGCTCCCGCTTAGTCTTCTTCAGAGTAGCCGCGAGAGTGGAGTTCCTCTCTTTTTCCTCAACAAGCTGAGCAACAGTGGAGGAGGTCTGAGCTATATGCTTTCTGGTCAGATCAGCCATGAGGTCCTTGTTGGCTTTGATCCGAGCCTGCAGCTGGGCAATATTGACATCCTTAAGCTGTGCTGAGAGGGATGAATTTTCCTGCTCGGCCTTCTCCAGAGCAGCCGCGAGCTTCTGTTTCTTCTGCCTTTGTTGTTCAAGCTGAGACACAATGAGGGCGACGTATTCCTCTTTCGCCGCATTGGTCTCCACTCGCTGCTTCTCCAGCTCTTTTTTGACATGCGTCTCTTCCTCCCACCGGATCCGTCCGGCCTCGAGCTCACACTCAGCCTTCTCCAGAGCAGCCTCAAGCTTCTGTTTCTTCTGCTTTTCTTGTTCCAGCTGAGACAGAATGAGGGCGATGTGTTCCTCTGTTGACTTCTGGGTGGTGCTTTTCTTTTTTTTGCAGATGAAGGAGGGCTTAGTCCGCCTCAATTGTTCGGACTGATCAACAACTTTTGCCAACCCTTCGGTCTCCACTCGCAGCTTCTCCAGCTCTTCCTCGACCAGCGCCATGTCCTGCTGCTGGAACTCCAGCTCTTCATCGACCAGCGCCATGTCCTGCTGCTGGCGCCGTCCGGCCTCCAGCTCCCACTCGGCCTCCTCCAGAGCGTCCAAGAGCTCGGTGTTTCTCCGTTTTTGCTCATGAAGCTGAGCAAGATTGGCACCCTGAAGCTGTGCTGAGAGGGATAACTTTTCCCGCTCGGCCTCCTCCAGAGCGGCCGCGAGGGTGGTGTTTCTCTGTGTCTGCTCCTCAAGCTGAGCAACAAAGGAGGCAGTCTGATCTTCATGCTTTCTAGTCAGATCAGCCATGAGATCCTTGGTGGTTTGGATCCGAGCATCCGGCTGGGCAAGATTGGCACCCTGAAGCTGTGCTGAGAGGGATGAATTTTCCCACTCGGCCTTCTTCAGAGCATCCGCGAGCTTCAGTTTCTTATGAATTTGTCGTTTCAGCTGAGACACAACGTAGGCGATGTATTCCTTTATCTCCGCAAGGGTGGCGTTTTTCTTGTTTTTACAGAAGAAGCAGGGCTTCTGAACGTCTTCAGACCAATCCGTGACTTGTGCCAAACCTTCGGTCTCCAGCTCTTCTTCGACATGCGCCTCTTCCTGCCGCCGGAGCCATCCGGCCTCGAGCTCACGCTCAGCATTTTTCAGAGCAGCCGCGAGCTCCTGTTTCTTCTGCCTTTGTCGTTCCACCTCAGACTCAATCTGGTCAATGTATTGCGCTGTCGCCTCCTCGGCGGTGCTTCTCTTGTCTTTACAGAAGAAGCAGGGCTTAGTCTGCGGCGAGTGTTCAGACCGATCCACGACTTTTGCCTTCTTCGTGAGGGTGTTGGTCTCCGGCAGGGCTGCGTTGCAAGCCTCCTCCTTGGCCTGCTCCTCCTGTGCTTGGACAGCTTCTCTCAGCTTGCTCAGTTCACAGTGTAGCTTTTGTGATTGAGCCTTCTCAATTTCCAGAGCTTCTTCCAGTTCCAACTCGATGAAGGTTTTAGGCAGCTTATCAGCGCAGAGCTCCTGTTGAAGGGCTTTATTCTCTCCCTCCATCTTGTCAAGCTGGAGCTGCTGGTCTTTTATGATCTGCCTCTGCCTATCACCGTGTCCCTGGATGTCCTGGAGCGCGCCGCCGAGCCTCTCCAGCTCCATTTCCATGACCTCCATATTGTACTGCATTACTGCTCTCTCACGGCTCCAGACGCTGTACTCCTGTTCTAGGAGCCGTTTGTGTAAATTGGTCTGGATGAGGTTTCTCACCTCGGGTGCACTTTGGGTGAGCCTCTCCTCGTCTTCTGAAGGGTAAACCTTGGATTCAATGTATTCCGACATGACTTCTGTAGGATATCAGTTGATATTCTCTTCTGTCAATGTTTTTCCGTTTGCAAAGTGCACGAACGTGTGACTGTCAAACTTCTCTGAGTGGAATAATGTCTCTGATTCACACTTGGTGCCAGTCCTGTACTTATACACTAAATATGGCTTAATTACATCATTCCGTTCCATCCTGACATTATGATGTCATATAGCAGAGAGGCTTTTAACTCCAAATGACATCGTTCCATCTATCCTGCAGTCTGCTGTTGCCATGGATACCAGTTTGTTTATGTTTGAATGTATGAATGTGATGCTTTCTGAGGATTTTCTAAAATATGGCAAAGAAAGTACTACAAAGAAATGATGGATGTCACATGCCCACTTTATGAAAATCACATGCAGTTTTGAGGGCAAGTCATAGTCAAGTCAGCACACTGACACACTGACAGCTGTTGTATTTTTATGCTAAATGCAGTACCTGTGAGGGTTTCTGGACAATATTTGTCATTGTTTTGTGTTGTTAATTGATTTACAATAATAAATATATACATACATTTGCATAAAGCAGCATATTTGCCCACACCCATGTTGACAAGAGTATTAAATACTTGACAAATCTCCCTTTTAAAGGTCCCATATTGTAAAAAGTGAGATTTTCATGTCTTTTATATTATAAAGCAGGTTTAAGTGATATATAAATACTGTGAAAGTATTGAAAGGTTCAATCCACAGAGAAACACACACAGTCCGCATTCAGAAACTGTGTCTTTGAAACAAGCCGTCAGGATTTCTGTCCATTTGTGATGTCACAAATAAACAATATATAGACCATAGATATAAAACTGTTTTATATTTAGACCATTTCACAGTTTTAAACAAAAATATTCTAAGTGTGTCCCAGTTTATTTCCTGTGGTAGTGTATGTGAATGACATCAGCTGACAGGAAGTAAACAGCTGTTGCCTAGCAACGCAATTCCGTTGCAATTAGTTAAAACGGAGCGTTTCAGACGCATACAGGCATATTCAGGCAGACAGTATGAGGAAAATAAAGGGTTTTATGGAGATTAAAGCATGTAAACATGTTCTGGTAAAAACATGAAATACAAGCATGAACCTGAAAATGAGCACGATATGTCCCCTTTAAGGTACATTTTGAACAGATAAAAAATGTGCGATTAATTTGAGATTAGTCGCGATTAACTATGGATAATCATTTGATTAATTGCGATTAAATATTTTAATCGTATGACATCCCTAGTATCTAGTAATAATAACAAGAAAATATGTCATAATAACATAAAATTAGCTCATTATTTTTATTCAGCTTCACCTTTTCAGTCTCATTACCACTGACTTTGCACACGCTGGTCTTTCAGACAGCACATATAGAGGCCGTAATGTTCGTGAATATTTTAGAAAATGTACATAATGTGTTATATTAGTTATTTCAATCCATGTTAGCTCCTCTTTCTTCAGTTTCAGCTTCCTGTTTTCTCTCCTGCCTAGATTCCTTTGGGCCAATACACAGAGGAGCACTTCACGGAGGGGCGGGCCCAGGAGCTGATTGACAGGTTCAGAGCGGAGCTGAAAGAGATCGAGGGCCACATCATGAGTCAGAACGAAGGACTGGAGCTTCCGTACCTCTTCCTGCTGCCCAGCCGCATAGAAAACAGCATCACTATATAGAAAGACTTTCATCTCCCCCGTCCGTACGGTATGTGGTAGTATGGCGCACACCGGACACCTCTGAGATTTGTTTTCACCTTGACCTTAAATTATTTTTTTAGTTGATAATTGTTTGAAGAATTGTATCTACTGTGATATATGGAAGCCCTGAGGGCAAAAGAGAAAATTTTCTACGTTGGATTTAAATTGTTTTCTCTCCTGTGTTTATGATTAAAGAGCAGATGGAAAAAGGTTTCGCCAGGATAATCTTTTAATTAATTAATTAATTAAATCTTTTTTTTAATCTGTAAAAACAGGTGTAAAAAAGCATTCAGGTTTTCTTCAAGGTGAGTTTTAATTTACATAACTTGTTAACACACAATATATATATATGTACCTTGTGTTTAAATTTAAATTCACCTGGAAGAAAACATGAATGCTTATAGTCCTATTTAGAGGTGTATGGAGGACCACAAGAGTCACGGAAATAGTAATTTAATTGATTGATAACTAATTGTACAATAACAATAGGCATTCCTAAATTTGTTTACAGATTTATTTATTAATCTAGGAATATTTGGACTAAATTACAGACATTATTTGACATTTTAATGGGCAATACAAATAATTATAAAAAATTATTTACTAATTAATTAATCCATCGATAAATAGTTCAAATGAAAAAGGGATTTACAAAAAACACCATAAAACAGTCAATAAGTGCATCATTTCAAAATACATTTCATAAATATATAATGGAATAACAAATGTATGAATGGCTATTTTTATTGTATTAGTTATTAATCAATTAAATTCTTTATTATTATTATTTTTATTTATGAGATGCTTTATTACTACTTCTGTGACTCTTGTGGTTCTCCATAGTGGTTCACTTTATATATATATATATATATATATATTTTTTTTTTTTTTCATTTGGTGAAAAAAAAAAGTTCTTTTGGTGATAAAAAAAATAAAACTTTTTTTTCATTCTCTGAATTAATTTGGTAAAAAAAAAAAAACACCCACCAAAACATTTTTTTTTCATCTGGTGAAAATAGTTTTTTTTTTTTTTTCATTTTGTGAAAAAAAAAAGAAATTAATTTGTGGATTCGGTTGAATTCTTTCTAAAAATCTAGTGTACTCTTGCTAGTTTCTCAGCATTACCGACCCGACCTTTAAGTCATAAACACAGGAGAGAAAACAATTTAACTTACAAAAGGATAACCAGAATTTATTTTTTTCTGGTTTGCCTCTCAGGGCTTAGACGTAATGAGTCAATGTTGTAAAAAAAACAAACGTGAGAAAGTCCAAGTAGGGGGAAAATACTTTATTTGTATGAATATGTGACCATTTATGATTTCTATGACATGTTTAATTGAACAGGCGATGTACCATAAAATTTATTTAATGGTTTCAGCATCTACCACAGCCTTTCTTTTTTTTTTTTTTACCGAATTGCAAGCATAGTTGAAGCATGAAATATACCTTTCTGAGTAAAATGTTGTAAACATCTCTGAAAAGTTAATATCAGGTGGTCAACATGGACCAGGAGTCAGTGGATTGCTGGAGAAAGACCAAGAAGGACATTTACATCTGACACCAGAGACGCTGGTTACCGTCTCCCTCCATATGCAACCGCCTGTTATCATGTGACTGAAGGTCCATCACAGCTGAGCAACATCCACCCACTGATGAAGACCGTGAGATGCGGATGAAAGCTCGTACATACAAGCTCATTTTGTCGGGCTACACTCTGATTCGTTTTGTAAGTGCATTCTTTTGATTTTATTATATAAGCAGATATTTTCATGTATAGGTATTTAACATTTTTCTAGATAAGCTTTGAAGAAGTGAAAAATTCAGACTTGTGATAAATAAAAACAATCGAATCAAGCTGACTCCACATCCCTTTATGTTTGAAATGGATGCTGGACTGCAACCTTTGACACTTGATTTTAATGAGCAGCATTGCAAAACACGACTGGCAATAATCAGAAATACATTCTCTTGTCAAGACAAAATAATTTACAACCTTTTCATTTTTTTTTTTTAACAAGAATAATCACTGAGACTCGCTCCAGTCGGTAGTTTTTACGACAAACAATCAAATCATTTCAGCACTTGTGATCAGAGGTAGAATTAATCTCATCTTAAATACATAAAGGTGCAAAACATCATAGTTTAAACGTAGTTTATCATTAGGAATCAATAAACCCTGAGATTAAACCCTGAAGTCAGTGATCGGAGAACAGGTGAGCGTCCAGTGCTGCTGGGAGCTCTTCTTCAGTCCAGCAGGTGGCACTAGTGCACCAGGTACTCCTGAAGAAGAACAAGTCAAACATTAAAGTTGCATGCATTATGTTGCTGTATTTTAACAAAATGTCATGAAAAGTAAATGATTTTTGTCACAAAGGTCTTCAAATTATATTGATCAAATCTGAAGTTGATCGGGTGATATCTCTAGGAGGAGTTCGTTAAAGAACAGTGCCTGGAAATGGCAAAAAATAACCCTAAAATAGCACATTCACTTCAAAATAGCCGACTTCCTGTTGGGTTTACGGTATACCTCCAAGAGGCTTTTCTGTACGTCTCAACATGTTACATACACCCACCAAATTTCATACATCTTGGTGAAACCACTACGAGGGGCTCAATTCTAGCAATTTGTCACCTCCGTGCAAGAGACCCAGAAAATATAAAATGTTTCACCCGTCCTGAGACATGTGCCAACTTTGGTCAGTCTCCGAGCACCTTTAGCTCCTAAAAAATACAATTAACTGGCATAAATAATAATAATAAACACTACTACAGTTTCAATAGGGTCTTCTGATCATAATGTGTGTTATATTTAATGTTCAAACTGACAAGATTTTAACAAAGAAAAAACCAAATAAATGAAATCACCTTCTGTCTGTTGAGCTTTATCTGGCAGCAGGAGAAAGCTCCAACCACGACGTAGATACCAGCCGCTATGAAGCAGTTGTAGCCCACCTTGTTGTACGCCGCGTAGATCATCTGAGGAGGGTTCGTACTGAGGGGGGAGGGGACATGACAACATGTTCATTAAATTCACTTAAAGCTGTTACTGCTGCCATGTATGCATGTGTCTGTGTGTGTGTTGAAGGTGCAATGTGTAAGATCTGGCCAGAATTTGACTTTAAAGGTCCCATATTGTAAAAAGTGCGATTTTCATTTCTTTTATATTATAAAGCAGGTTTAAGTGCTATATAAATACTGTTAAACTATCAAAACGCTCAATATACGGAGAAATACACACAGCCCGTATTCAGAAATGGTGCGTTTGAAACAACCCGTTAGGATTTCTGTCCATTTGTGATGTCACAAATATACAATATTTAGACCATTACACGGTTTTAAACGTAAACATTCTAAATTTGTCCCAGTTTATTTCCTGTTGCAGTGTATGTAAATAACATCAGCTGACAGGAAGTAAACATGGACCCAAACTGTTGCCGAGCGACGCAATTCCGTTGCAATTCTATTGAAATGCACTAAAACGGAGCGTTTCAGACAGGAGGGTGAATACAGGTATATTCAGGCTGACAGTATGAGGAAAATAATGTGTATTTTGAACATTACAGCATGTAAACATGTTCTAGTAGAAACACAAAATACAAGTATGAACCTGAAAATGAGCACGATATGGGACCTTTAAAGCCTTTAACAGAATGTGACGAGGTCACACTGTTGACGTTATGTCAAAGACATCCATGTATTGTGTTGCAGAGATATCTACTGAAATGAGCCCGCTATCCGGCCTATCCTGTCTTGTAATACCACTTGCATGCCATAGACTGTATATATAAGAAGTGGACGTAGTCACCGTGATGTCACCTGTTGGTTTGTGGACTGCCGTTTAGAAGCCTCGAGTTATTGGCACAGTAAACACACAGATGACTCATGTAAACTATAGGACGCAACACGTAAATATTATATGATAGCAGTGTTATTTTGACTGACTCTAGCGGTTTGGTTAAATTTTGTGTATTCTTGCCTTGCTGTTAGTTAGTAGGTTTTTGTTTTTTTTAAATATATATAACTGAAAAATTTAAATTGAATGGTCCCAGTAGTAGAGGTGAAATGCTGCCCCCTATTTGTTTGAAGCAGGTGTTACACATTGCACCTTTAAGTAAAGAGATGTATACAGGTCTCAGTGCAGCTGTATAGTGCAGAGATGTGAAGTGAAGGGTAGTAGACAGTAGAAGACTTACTCTTTGAAGGTCTCGTTAACGGTCACAGAAACATCTTCAATCAATATTGCTGAATGTGTGGTGAAGAAAATCCCCAACATGGCCTGAGACACAGAGACACAGAGAAGAATGAGATCCTACAGTCGACATGGCAGCGTTGTTATGTAAAGTTTAACTATATAATGTAAAGTTTAACTATATAATGTAAAATCTAACTATAGATTACATTAAAACGGAAAACACTATTTTACATAGTTTGGATACTTGGATAGTTGGTAAAAACATTTTAGGCCATATATATACACACACACACAAATATACATACACATACAGTATATACATATGCATACATATACTGTATACACATACATATAAACATATTTACACACATATATACATATACATACAGTATATACTTGCATACATACATATACTGTATACACATACACATTTATGTACACGTATACACATATGCATACACACACATATATATATACACATATATATATATACACATATACACATATATATACATATATATATATATATATACACACATATATATATATATATATATGTGTGTGTATGCATATCTGTATAGGTGTACATATATATATACACACTCACACACTTTACATTATATATATATTATATTATATATATTATATTTAATATATATATATATAATTATATATATATATTATAGATAATATATTATCTATATATATATTATAATATATTATCTATATATATATTATAATATATATATATAGATAATATGTATAAAATATATAATATATAACTCAGTTTGAGCACATACTGTTTTAAAGTAGTGTTCAACTTTATGGTCACCGGAAGTTGTAATCTGTGGTTCTGTGTTTGTGATATTTATATCAGTGAGAGTAGAAATTAAACACAAAACAACTCATTACTATGAACCTGGTTTAGACGCGTCTCAGCAGCACTGAGTTGTGTTTTATCTGCAGACTGTAGAACATGAAGTTAAGAGAATAAAACAGTAAAGATAAACTCTCACCAGCATGATAACTCCCCATATGCTCAGCACCATGCCGCAGGCGGCCAGTTTAGGTCCACAGATCAGCCCTCTCATTGTTAGTCTCGGTTCTGTTCTGAAGATAAACTGGTTTCTGGTTTAACAGTCAAACAGTCACTGGTTCATCAGCTGACTGGGACCAGCACCGGATGTTCACACCGGATGTTCAACAGCTGGTCACACAAAAAGGTGAATTACTGACTTAAATATTTAATTTAAATATGCCGAATTATATATATTTCATTTGATGATTAGATGTACGCTAAATCAAACGCAAATATGTACATTATTATAAAAATGACTGTATAAATCACGACGCTGATGCTGCGTTCAGGTAAAGTCGGTAAAATGGGAAGAACAGGAAACCCCCCTCTACCTTGTGGTTACGTCACACTAGATAGTTGGTATGCCTCAGTCATTGGTATGTGTTTATCTATAAAAGCATTCTGGGTTTAGTTCCTTCTTACTTGTTTTCTCTTTTAAAAAAGGAAAACTGGAAGTCATAATCTTCATTCGATGGACATTTTACAATTTGCAGTTCCCAAAGTAGGAAAGAAAGCTTTTAGGTTTTCGGCACCTAGTGCTTGGAATAATGTACAATCTGATCTTCAACTTCAAAACGTAGTTACCTTGAATGAGTTTAAGGCTCTGGTGAAATCGCTGCAGTCCAGGTTGTCTGTGTGCAAGTGTATATATTAACGCCATATTGGAACTGGCAAGACTGGCCTGACTTTTTTCTCTCGTAAAGTTATGACTTTTTCTTGTAATATTAAGTCATAACTTTACGAGAAAAAAAGTTGTAATATTACAAGAATAAAGTCATAACTTTACGAGAAAAAAGTCATGATATTACGAGAATAAAGTCGTAACATTATGAGAATAAAGTCATAACTTTACGAGAAAAAAGTCATGATATTACGAGAATAAAGTCGTAACGTTATGAGAATAAAGTCATAACTTTACGAGAAAAAAGTCATATTACGAAAAAAAAGTCGTAACATTATGAGAATAAAGTCATAACTTTACGAGAAAAAAAGAAAATAACACGTAAAATTACTACTTTATAATATTATGACTTTATCCTCATATTACGAAAAAAAAGTCGTAACATTATGAGAATAAAGTCATAACTTTACGAGAAAAAAAGAAAATAACACGTAAAATTACTACTTTATAATATTATGACTTTATCCTCATATTACGACTTTTTTTCTCGTAAACCTTTGACTTTTTTTCCTCATAATTTTATGACTTTATTCTCGAAATCTCAGATGTTTTTCCCCTCAATGTGGCCCTAATACTCCGTCGTAGAATATAAAACGACTTGTTGAATATCGGTTGAAAAATGTAGACATTATCGTCCACTTCTATGTATTTATGGCACCAGTCTTGCCCTTTCCAATATGGCGGCGACGTTAACTAATAATTATCAAGAAGGCATTTATTTTGAAAAGGAAGTGACAGGAAGTCCCCAGAGTTGAATTTCCTTTTCCCAACTTTTTTTTTCCTTGTAGCGTGAAATTCCTAAAGTTTGTGTCTTTTGTTTGTATGTCTGGACCGAGAGTGAGTGGAAATCTGGCACCATAATAGCCCAAAAAATTTGAATAAAGTCAGAACTTTACAAGAAAAAAAGTCGTAATATTATGAGAATAATGTCAGAAGTTTACGAGAAAAAAAGTCGTAATATTATCAGAATAAAGTCAGAAGTTTACGAGAAAAAAAGTCGTAATATTATGAGAATAAAGTCAGAAGTTTACGAGAAAAAAAGTCGTAATATTATGAGAATAAAGTCAGAAGTTTACGAGAAAAAAAGTCGTAATATTATGAGAATAAAGTCATAAATTTACGAGAAAAAAAGAAAATAAGACGTAAAATTACTACTTTATGAACTTCTGACTTTATTCTCGTAATATTACGACTTTATTCTCGTAATATTACGACTTTTTTCTCGTAAACTTCTGACTTTATTCTCGTAATATTCCGATTTTTTTTCTCGGAAAGTTATGACTTTATTCTCGTAATATTACGACTTTTTTTCTCGTAAAGTTATGACTTTATTCTCGTAATATTAAGACTTTTTTTCTCGTTAAGTTAGGACTTTATTCTCGTAATAATACGACTTTTTTCTCGTAAAATTATGACTTTATTCTCGTAATATTACGACTTTTTTCTCGTAAAATTATGACTTTATTCTCGTAATATTACGACTTTTTTTCTCGTAAAGTTATGACTTTATTCTCGTAATATTACGACTTTTTTCTCGTAAAATTATGACTTTATTCTCGTAATATTACGACTTTTTTCTCGTAAAATTATGACTTTATTCTCGTAATATTACGACTTTTTTTCTCGTAAAGTTATGACTTTATTCTCGTAATATTACGACTTTTTTCTCGTAAAATTATGACTTTATTCTCGTAATGTTACAACTTTTTTTCTCGTAAACTTCTGACTTTATTCTCGTAATATTCCGATTTTTTTTCTCGTTAAGTTATGGCATTATTCTCGTAATATTCCGACTTTTTTTCTCGTAAAGTTATGACTTTATTCTCGTAATATTAAGACTTTTTTTCTCGTTAAGTTGTGACTTTATTCTCGTAATATTAAGACTTTTTTTCTCGTTAAGTTGTGACTTTATTCTCGTAATATTCCGACTTTTTTTCTCGTTAAGTTGTGACTTTATTCTCGTAATATTAAGACTTTTTTTCTCGTTAAGTTGTGACTTTATTCTCGTAATATTACGACTTTTTTCTCGTAAAATTCTGACTTTATTCTCGTAATATAACGACTTTTTTCTCGTGAAGTTATGACTTTATTCTCGTAATATTACGACTTTTTTCTCGTAAAATTATGACTTTATTCTCGTAATGTTACAACTTTTTTTCTCGTAAACTTCTGACTTTATTCTTGTAATATTCCGATTTTTTTTCTCGTTAAGTTATGGCTTTATTCTCGTAATATTCCGACTTTTTTTCTCGTAAAGTTATGACTTTATTCTCGTAATATTAAGACTTTTTTTCTTGTAAAGTTACCTGGATGTTAACAGCTGGTCAAAAAATATATATATTGTTTAAAAAAAAACAACAACTAATAATCATCAAGAAGGCATTTATTTTGAAAAGCCAAGTGACAGGAAGTCCCAGAGTTGAATTTCCTTTTTCCCAACTTTTTTTTTCTTGTGCGTGAAATTCCTCAAGTTTGTGTCTTTTGTTTGTATTCTGGAGAGAGAGAGAGGAAATCTGGCTCGATAACAGCCAGAACAAACCTGCAGAGACGCCATGATGGTAAAGTAAGTGCGCAGGTTGAGAAGAAAGAGATGTGAACGGTGTCTTTTGTCTGGTTGAAGAAGAAGAAGAAGAAGAAGAAGAAGAAGAAGGAGCTCCTAATGGAGAGGACTGGAAGAGGGAAGATACCGAGGAGGAGTTGAGGAGTTGAGGAAGGAGCGGCTGTTAATGTGGCAACAAAGTCTCAACTAACTCTGACATCGAGAGCAACAGAACAGAGGAGAAAGTGGTGAGTTTTAACAACTAATGACTCTAATAACTCTCTAATAACAGCTTTCAAACACACCTTTGTTAGTATAACTTTGTATTTAGTCAGAGCTGTTACTAAACTACTGAGGGCAGGAGTCCAAGTCCCCAAACCTCAACCTCTACTTTTTTTCTTGACATTTTATTAATTAATTAATTAATTGGATGTTTGAATTCAAATACAACCCATACAAAAATCTCATATATATAGCCATATATGAACATATGTATTAAATACTGGTACATATAACTTTACATATATGTACATGTTTGAGATTCAGATGTATGTTTTACACACACTTACACACCAAAAACTGACAACAACTGCACTATACTGTATAATGACTGTGCAATATCATTATCATTATTACTACTCAGGTGTAATTCATACTGTGCAATATCATTTTCCACTTGTGCAATTTTGTTAATAGTCTGTTTATTGTCAATACTGTATATACTGCTCCTATTTTTATACTTCCTTCTATTTAAATGGTTAATTTTTTTTTCTGTGTTAGCTGATGCATCTTGTTTTTTGCACTATCACCTTTGCTGCTGTACACTGCAAATTACCCCACTGCGGAACTAATAAAGGAATATCTTATCTTATCTTATCTATTTAAAGTTATATATGCAAACATATTTACTTTAAGTGTGAATATGTGGCAAACATATTTGTTTTGCACATATATGATGTAATGTATGTAAACATACATGAATTTTAGATAATAAGATGTGCAATATATAGTCAATTATTTAATTAAAAAATATGTAGTTAACATATTCATATTTTTGATACATTATTTTTATGCAAACCTGTTTCCTCAGGTTGTATATATAAAAATATACAGATATATTAATGTCTTTATTGTATATAATAGTAAGACACTTCTTTATTTTAAAATTTTATCCAAATAATATATTTGGATCCTTAGTATGAGTATCATATATAACTGTATATCATTTACGTATAACTGAATATAGTGACTTATATGTCTGAGACCTATACAGACATATTCACACTGCTGTATATATAGTTTACATATTTTGTCATATATCAGATTTATGTATGGGAATGTTGTCAAATGTCGTCTAAACCAAAGCAGTCGTACAAGAACTTAATCTAAAGTAAATTTTGTTTAAAACCAGGGCTGTGTGTTGGCAAGAATCTGTGCGATACGATACGTATCATGATATGGAGGTTACGATTCAATATACTACGATATATTGCGATACTGTAAGCAGGGCGATATATTAATTTAATTTTAGTAAAACTGCTATAGTATAAAGAACACACCACCATATACTATAAAATATGAGTTTTTACGGCTACAGTCCTGATTTTGACATCATTACAATCTTTTTTCCACCCCTAGCGTTGGACGTTGGGCGTAGAGCGCTTTGACTCTAGAGATGGAGGGAGAGAAGGAGCGACAGAGGCAGCAGCAGCGGGAAGATGAGAAGGAGAGCAACGAGGCCGAAGACGACAGGAGGAGCGACGAGGACGCCGACAACGAGGAGGAGGAGGAGGACGAAGAAGATTCAGAGGGCGCCGCGCTGGTCTGGCAGGAAGGCTACGGCGAGGACAATCTGGGCCTTCCCATCATGCACTGGGAGGCGCTGAGCCTGCGCATCGCTGAGCTGGAGAAGCAGGAAGAGGAGAAAAAAGAGAAGAGGGCAAAGGTCAGTTTGATGTTTAGTTCTGGGAAACTCTCACTTTTATTGACTGTAATAGAAACCACGCAGGGAAAAGTCAAAGTACTCTCACTGTCCTCGGTGGAGCGCATGGTCTGTTAACGCTGAGTTGAACCACAGATATAAAACAGTAAATGCAACATTACGTCATAACTAAAGGGGTTAACCGTCCACCATCTTACCTGGGTATTGTTTACAATCGCCACCTACGGGCAGCAACTGGTTATCAGCTGTTCAGCACCGAACTGCTCCACCAAAAGGACCAAAGGGACCAGAGAGGCTGGCACCACTTTACACACATCAGTATAGAGTAGATAAGACATTCATTTTTTTTTTTTTTTACTTATGGCTCAACTAAAACTACAAAAAGGTTAGTGAACTAGGTAACTTTACCGTTAGCTACCAAGCAACGGAGTTCTAAGACAAAGTTATTGCTGAGTTAAACAGACACAGGCTGTATTCAAAACCTCAAACTATACTAGTAGTACGTACTGATTTGGCCAAAATGTAGCATGTAGCACGCAGTATGTAGTATGTAGTATGTAGTATGTAGTATGTAGTATGCAGTATGTAGTATGTAGCATGTAGTATGCAGGATGTAGCATGTAGTATGTAGTATGCAGTATGCAGTATGCAGTATGTAGTATGTAGTATGTAGTATGCAGTATGTAGCATGTAGCATGTAGTATGAAGTATGTAGCATGTAGTATGCAGTATGTAGTATGCAGGCTGTAGCATGTAGTATGTAGTATGCAGTATGTAGTATGCAGTATGTAGTATGCAGGCTGTAGCATGTAGTATGCAGTATGTAGTATGCAGTATGTAGTATGCAGGCTGTAGCATGTAGTATGTAGTATGCAGTATGTAGTATGTAGTATGCAGTATGTAGCATGTAGCATGTAGTATGAAGTATGTAGCATGTAGTATGCAGTATGTAGTATGCAGGCTGTAGCAGGTAGTATGTAGTATGCAGTATGTAGTATGCAGTATGTAGCATGTAGCATGTAGCATGTAGTATGAAGTATGTAGCATGTAGCATGTAGTATGCAGTATGTAGTATGTAGTATGTAGTATGTAGTATGCAGCATGTAGCATGTAGCATGTAGCATGTAGTATGCAGTATGTAGCATGTAGCATGTAGTATGTAGTATGCAGGCTGTAGCATGTAGTATGTAGTATGCAGTATGTAGTATGCAGTATGTAGCATGTAGCATGTAGTATGAAGTATGTAGCATGTAGCATGTAGCATGTAGCATGTAGCATGCAGTATGCAGTATGCAGTATGTAGTATGTAGTATGTAGCATGTAGTATGAAGTATGTAGCATGTAGCATGTAGTATGCGGTATGTGGTATGTGGTATGCAGTATGTAGCATGTAGCATGTAGTATGCAGTATGTAGTATGCAGGATGTAGCATGTAGTATGCAGGATGTAGCATGTAGTATGTAGTATGTAGTATGCAGTATGCAGCATGTAGCATGTAGTATGCAGTATGTAGCATGTAGTATGCAGTATGTAGTATGTAGTATGCAGTATGTAGTATGCAGTATGTAGCATGTAGTATGCAGTATGCAGTATGTAGCATGTAGTATGCGAACAAAAGCAAAATCTACAGTATGCCAAAAACACACGGATGTCATACTGATTTGGAAAAAATCTCCAGTATGCATCGGACCAGTCTACCGGCTCACAGACCGCTATGAGATGGCTGGAGCTCTCTAGAGACCGTTCTGTAGACGAGGGGCTTTTGTTTCCTTGTTGACGGATAGTTTGTTTAAATATCACAACTCTAATGTCCATTATAAATTAACAGGAACCTGTTTATCTGCCTTTTTGGAGTTGAAAAGCTCCACAATTGCCCTGCAGGTGTAGCTCGCTTGCCATGCAGGCTAGTGACGCTCACAGAGCGGCTACAGAGCAGCAGAGTGGCGAGGGAAGAGGAGAGGGAAAGAGCCTCCTCTGACAGGGCAGAGATATATTTATTCTTCATAGTGTTGCCCCTGGTAACACGTGTCTGGTCTGGTTTCCAGAGTGGAGTTTCTCTGGAGCGAGGCAGAGCTCCAGTGAGCTGGACGGAGGAGAGAGGGAGGAGATCAGAGAGCTGGGAGGACGGAGACGACGCCTGCAACAGCCACGTGCTGGCACTCACCTCCCGGTACACACACACACACACACACACACCTCTCACCATGACCTATTATTACTCATGAGCATTATGTTATGTGTGTGATGTCATCTGGATTTGGTGAATCATCTCTTCGCCTAACATGCCCAAATCTGACTGGAGAGGTTTTGATTGTATAAGAGAGGAAGAATACCAAGAAGTCTAGATGTTATTGAGTCTTAATTTACCCAAATACAAATAAACATATGAGACTAAAACCATTAAAACCAGAGAGGTGTTGGCGTGCTGCGGCTGCTATAAGGCCACCAGATGTCACCAGATGTCACCAGATGTCACCTTGCTGCTGAGTTTGAAGCTTTTCTTCACTTCTTCTTCTTCTGTTGTGTGTCCTCCAGCCTGCAGACTCAGATGAATCTCCAGCTCTGCTTCATCAACAACAGTGAAAGTGAGGAAGAGGAGGGCGAGAAGGAGGGAGGGATAAGCGAGAAGGAAAGCAGGGTAACTACCCCGAACAATCACTAAACAATACGACCGTTTAGATCAGAGGAGCTGAAACTGACAGAGCCACCTTGTTGTTTCATGTATATCTTCATCATCTGTCTATCTGCTGATGAAGAGAGGGACGGTCCAGGTCCAGAAGAACCCTCAGCCTGCTGCCAAGCCAGAGAAACCCAGAACCAGAGGCTTCAGGAACACTCTGAGGAACCTGAGAGACCGGCTGAGAACCGACCACAAGACTCTGGTGAGAGCTGGATCCTCACTGAGGCAGCCATGATGTTCTCCTTCACTCCCAGATACACTTCATCACACCTCTCCTCCTCCTCCTCCTCTCATCTCCTCTCCTCCTCTTCTCCTCTCCTCCTCTCAGGCTGCAGCTCACAGTGAACCAGTGGTCAAGAGGAGACATGTGGATCGCAGTGATTTACAGAACTTCAGCATTAAGGACCTGAACGCTCTTCATACGTCTCTCAGCAAGACTATACAAGGTACCACCAACTCACAGCGAGTAAATCAACACATCCTGCTTTCATTTCAAAATAAAAGCCCCAAAGAATTTTTTTCTGTCACTTCATTTGTTAACACAGGGCTTTTATTCTGAAATATGTGCAGGACAGTGTTGTAGAACATGCAGTGACTTGCACAGTTCCATGAATAAATAAAGTACGGGTTTTTAATGTTGGATTATTACTATTATTTACAGATAACCACACATTTCTTAACCTTTTTCTGTCTAAAATAAATATAAATGATATTTATAATGAAATGAACCGGCCATTATGAAAGGCAAACTCTTTTATTTCTCATCTGTCCACGTCAGACCTGAGCTCAGACCTGGTGGGTCGCCTGCAGGTCCGAGACCAGCTGAGGACGGAGCAGGACGCCATGCTGCTGGAGGTCCAGGACCTGACGTCGCTGTGAACCAGCCGTCGCCCGTCCGAGCGGTCGCGTACCACAAACCTTTTTTGAACGAGTGTCGCAGTCTGTGAACATTGACGGTGTCTCAGTGGCCTCCACAAAACATCTCAGTCAGTCCCTCCTGATGCGGGTCTGACCAGCCAATCACTGTGAAGAGTGTCACTCCCTGAAAGGACATTCTCAGTATTTTTTTAATGTTATTGTCCGTTATTGTATATTTATAAGGGAAACCTTGTCTCACTAGAGGAGAGTGGTTTAAAACTCACATGTCCGGCATGGTCACGATGTCAGAGCCGTGCGGTACGGTCAACAACGCAACGTCCAGGCAGCGGACGGAGGCCTTAAAGGAACACGCTGCCATTTTTATTAGGGAAATATGCTTCTTTGCCTTCTTCCTCAGATTAGAGGATCAACACTAGCGATGGGTCATGATTTTAGATTTTTCGAATAGTCGTTAAATTATAACAAAATCAAATAGTTTATGCGTGCGTGCATGCGTCACATCTTTTCTACTGGCTTATAACTGCAATATAAAAGGGATTCCTGTTAAGAAGCTGCTAACAATCGAACAATCTGTCTTTGTTTTCTACGTTGTGTAGTTCTCTGATCTGTTAACTCGTGTATGTTTTTAGGTTTACGTTAGTAAAGAGCTAATTGTGATCTTATCTACAACAAATTAAGCACATTTTTGTTTTATTTTCTTCTTTATGTAAGGGGAGATATTTTAATCTTTTTATTCAATCAGTTAGTTTTGTGACAGTCTCGGCACAAGTTTTTTCATATATTTGTGAAACCGCTCAGTGAACTACATCTCTCGTCTCGCACAATATATACGTCACCAACGCTAGATAGTTAGCTAACGTAGCTATGTTCTTTTGGTTGTGTCGTCTTTCTAATTATGTATTTTCACAGTCTGAGACTTCAACAGTTTTACAACAAACTTTCTTGACCTTCAAAATTAATCTTTTAAATTGACAAACATCATATGTGTGATTCACGGCGTAATTCAAACTTGATCAAAAACATATTTGTCTCTCGTCGTTGAACTAACGTACATGTTTAACATGTATGGATCTGGAAATGAGCACGATATGTCCCCTTTAAACTTTTATTTACAAGCTAATGTAAAGAAATGTTCAGGTAAACATGAATAATTTAGATTTAGTTGTTAGTCTTGTATTAATCTGTGTATTGAAAAACGAATCCTGTAGATTAACTTGATTGATTGCACGCTCCAATACGTTGTTTTTTTGGTGGTGGTTCGACCATTTTGTTTACATTTGACAACAGATTGTGGCTTTAAATGAATAAAGTCAATCAGTTTCAGAGAGAACATTATGTGTGCAGTGTTTTTATAGAGTTGGGGTCAATCCATTGGTACCAACGATGTCATGCTAGCTTGTCGATAAGGAGGTTAAACAACGATCCAAAATTGGGCTACATTTTGGCGAGGAAAAACTGGCATGGCCATTTTCAAAGGGGTCCCTTGACCTTTGACCTCAAGATATGCGAATGAAAATGGGTTCTATGGGTACCCACGAGTCTCCCCTTTACAGACATGCCCACTTTATGATGATCACATGTAGGTTTTTTTTCATGCAGTATAAATGTGTTATTGTGTCCTATTCTAAAATGGTGTATCTGAATATTTCTGCATACTGGGGTCCCTAAACAGTCTTGGAATTACATAAATTGTGTATCACTGTAAAGCTGAGACTCTTGTGGATCCAATGAGCCCAACTGTATTCATGTGTGATGATGTTAGTCCCCATAGTAGTAGTATTTTTTTTTTTTTTTTTAAACTTGACCTCACTGTATAAAATGACCTGTGGTGACCTCTAGGATAATCACAGCCTCATGAAACTTTACAGCCACAAACTAGAGACCTAGAGCATTCAGAGGCTGGATGGCTTTCCTAGTTAGATTGATGATAAGGGGGTTTCTGAGCAGTTTACACAACAGAAGTGCTCCCCATCCAATCGCCGAAAAATGCAATTCTTGCAGAAATCTTAAAAAATGTCAAAAGTTTTTGATCCCAAATCACAGCATGGCTTTTTCTATGGTGTTCCTCAAGGTCTTGGTGTCTTAATGTGGTATTTTGGAGGGATTATTGATTGTTTTTGTCAATTCTCATGTGGTAAAAAAATGGTTAAATTTAGCATCAAAATCTGAGTAACAAATGGTATCAACCTAAAAATTGCTGCAACAACTTATGAGACATGATAGAGCATGGGGATGACATCAACTTGACACACAGTGCTGAGCTGCATCTCAAATTAATCTCCAGGTTCCCAGCTTTCAGATGATGTACACCACTTCTATGTGACATCTACTGTTGACCTGCTATCTCCCCCTAAAGACCTCCCTAAAAAAATCTATTGTGGGTCTCAGAGGGTTAAGGTACATTTTGAACAGATAAAATAAAAAAAATGTATGTATGTATTGATGAGACCCATTCATCTTTTGTGTTGTCAGAGTGATCAGCCCGCTATTGCGAAACATCCAGCTCAGCTCAACAGGTGAGAAGAGAGGGAGACACATGCACACACACACACACACACACACACAAAGGTGAAGCGGGGAAGAAGAATTGGATGACACAGTGAGGGACGGAGGGAGGGACTGAATTACCATAGAAACTGCTCAGACTGTTCGGAGAAGCAGCAGAAAAAGGTGAAAGCTGAAGTGGTCCAACTGTCAAGGTCACTGTCACCGATCACCCAAACTGCTGTCACACCGATATCACTGCTGATGTCTTCTTCTTTTAAATAACCAGGAAAAAAACTATTTTAAAAGCTGCTGACGCCGCTGCACTGCGGTGCAAAACAACCTTTTGGATGTTTTTGCATTTTCTTGTGGTTATTCTGATGGGCGACAGAACGGGAGCCATATGGAGTAAAAAGTCATCGCTGGTCTCAGGTAAGCTCTTTGTCTGAACAGCAGATTGCAGTGATGCAGGTATTTATGAGTTTGATGCTCCTAATGCGTCTCTCAGGGGGTTATTTTTGGTTCAGAGTGTTTGCTAAAGCAGTAAAACTGTATTTAATCATCAGGTCAAGATTTTTTTCTTTAATTACATTAAAAAGGAACATTTCTTAATGAGATTGAATATGAACTCAGGCAGATATTACGTCAGGATGGAGCGGAGGTTTCTCGGAAGCTATTAGCAAGTTCCTGGAAAACAACCTCTTTGGATTTGGCCTCCATACGGTCCAGGAAATCTTTAGCAGAACAGTAATTGGGACATTGATTTTGTTATTTTGTTAAAATAGATTTTCTGTGTGTCCTTAAAAAGTCTTCAGTTTTACAACTATCAGGCTCTAAAAGTCACAGAAATGTCTTAAACTTGAATTTCAGACTTAATTTTAACATGACGATTATATCTAATTTGATAATTTTTTGCTTTTGGTCACCACTAGGATTTGATCACCTATAAAATCCAAGATAATCTCATGCTAACCTCATGTTTAGGTTCTAGAAACATAGAACCTAAATTTATGGTCTGAAAGGGCCTCGATGAACTGACCAACCTTTCCAACACAGTCTCACGGCAGTTCTTGAAATAGTTATAGTAATACTACTTAGTTAGATCAAGGAAAAGATCAACTTGGTTAGGGTTAAGCGTTCAACTACTTAGTTAGGTTTAGGAAAAGATCGACTTGGTTATTTAGGCAACAAACTACTTAGTTAGGTTTAGGAAAGATTGACTTGGTTAGGTTTAAGCAACAAAACTACTTAGTTAGGTTCAGGAAAGATCAACTTGGTTAGGTTTAAGCAACAAAACTACTTAGTTAGATCAAGGAAAAGATCAACTTGGTTAGGGTTAAGCGTTCAACTACTTAGTTAGGTTTAGGAAAAGATCGACTTGGTTATTTAGGCAACAAACTACTTAGTTAGGTTTAGCAAAAGATCGACTTGGTTAGGCTTAGGTGTTCAACTACTAAATTAGGCTTAGGAATAGATCGACTTGATTAGGATTAGGCAACAAAACTACTTAGTTAGGTTTAGGAAAAGATCGACTTGGTTAGGTTTAGGCAATAAAACTACTTAGTTAGGTTTAGGAAAGATCAACTTGGTTAGGTTTAGGCAACAAAACTACTTAGTTAGCTTAAGGAAATGATCACGGTTTGGGTTTAAATAACACCGGAAGTGACAAAACTTAAGTACGTAAGTTACGTGACAAATACATCTACTTTGACTTGTGGTTTTGACTTTGACCCACCCATCTACCTCGACTTCCTCCCTACGCGGCGTTCATTGTTCTGTAAAATGAAGCGTTACCCAACGGGTTACGCAACTCAAGCAACTTTCAAGAGTTTGTTCGATATCTAAAAAAAAACTAAAAATGTGTATCATGCCTTTGTACTTAAAGACCTATTTAAAAGAGCACACTACCTGAATGATAGTCTGAATGGTTTACTACATTGATAGGAGGTTATTTCATTAATAATAATAACAGTTAAACAGCAGAAAGCAGGTCTAAAACGTCCTACTTTATTCTTGTTTTTAGCTTCAGAATCGCTAAACTTCAGCACACTGATGAGACCGCTCAGGTTGTAAAGATCATGTTTAGGTTACGGGGCGTAGAGACCTTTTACTTCTTATTTGTGTCGTACTGTTAATATGTCATGTTACTGGTTGACACATTACCCTTATTTCCTTGAAGTGGTGGTATAACACACACCCAGTTGCACCTGCCTGTGTGCTGATCCTAATATGCAGGTGATGGTGAGCTGAAGCATCGCCTGAGTGAATCCTGTTTTGTTGACTTTGACGACGCTGCGGTCCATCTATATGTGACACAATAACAATGTTTAGGATTGTGAAGACAGGCACTCAATGGGGGAGTGAGACCAATGTACAGAAGAGTGCATGGAGACACCTAGGGGGAAGTGTGGTTACTTATTGGTGAGTTAATGGGGTGAGAAGAGACTGAATCAGCAGCATACCCTTGTACACAGGAAGGCAAACAAGCACTAAGAATCAGCAGCATACAACAGGAGGTCACCAGATTGTGCAACAGCCCTAGTAAACAGTCAAAGGGGGAGGGGAGGGGGGAGGTGCAGGGAAGCTCTATTTCTTTCCATTAGGTTCAACTAATATCAGCATGCTATGGCAATGATCATCACATCCAGTATAAATGTGGTATTTTAGCCTATTTTAAAATGGTGTGTTTGAATATTTCTGCATACTGGGGTCCCTAGACAGTCTTGAATTACATACTCAAGGTCTTGGTGTCTTAATGTGGTATTTTGGAGGGATTATTGATAATTTTATCAATTCTCGAGTGGTAAAAAATGGCTAAATTTAACACCAAATCTGTGTAGCAACCCACAAATTGCTGCAACAACTTATGAGACATAATAGAGCATGGGGATGACCATCATATACTTCTATAATAATGTTCTAAACCCTTATACACTCTTAAAATTCATTTTAAATATCAAATTAATCTTCAGGTTCCCAGCTTTCAGATGATGTACACCACTTCTATGTGACATTTACTGTTGATCTGCTATCTCCCCCTAAACACCCCCTGTACCCCCCTAAAAAAGACAATCTATTGTGGGTCTCAGAGGGTTAAGCTGATCCTTAATGAGTACAGATGGATGACTAACTTGTCTCTTTATCTCTATAGGTGAACACCCACTCATGGATCTGACCATCTGAAAATCACTCCATCCCTCACAATGTCATCCAGAGGTGGACTTCTTCCCAACATCTCGGTACTCAATGACTTACTCACGACCACTCTACCTCCGTCTTGCAGCATAGACGAGTCCTACAAGTACATCTTCCTCCCAATCTGTTACTCCTTCACCTTCCTCTTCAGCATCACCCTCAACTCCGTCATCCTGTACCGCTCCTTCCGCCGCACCAAGCGCTGGAACGCCTCCCTGATCTACATGGTGAACCTGGCCTCCACGGACTTCATGTACGGCCTGTCGCTGCCGTTCCTCGTGGCCAGTTACGTCATGCGCGACCGCTGGGTCTTCGGAGACTTCATGTGCCGCCTGGTCCGCTTCCTCTTCTACTTCAACCTCTACTGCTCCATCTTCTTCCTCACTTGCATCTCCGTCCACAGGTACCTCGGCATCTGCCACCCGATGAAAGTCATCACGCTGGAGACCAAGAAGGCCGTCAAGTGCACATGTGTTCTGGTTTGGATCGTGGTGTTTGCGTTGACCTGCCCCATCTTCCGGTTTGCTCAGACTGGTCATTTGACGAGATCGGGAGGGCTTGGCGGCAACGCGAGCAGCGTCGACAACCCAAGCCACGAGGTATCGTCAATGAACGCCAGCTACGGCAACACGTTAGGGGTAAATGAGGAGTACCAGAACTGTTGGGACGACGCCATAGATAAGGAGTTTCCTGATTACGTACCCTACGGCATCATACTCCATGTGCTGGGCTTTTTTCTGCCTTTTTCCATAATCGCTTGGTGTTACTCTCACGTCGTTCTGACCATATTTAAGACTCTGCACTCTCAGCCCTCATCCTGCAGAGCTCGGAGAGACGGAGGACACGAAGGACTAGAGAGACGTAGCCCTGCGATACTCGTAAGAGGAAGAAGAGGAAGCAACGGCCTGTCGAGGACGCTGGGAAGAGACGAAGGGATGTCCATTTTTCTCGGAGCCCACTCCCCTTACGCCAATCGCAGACGTAAATCCATCAGAACCATCATCACCATCACCCTTCTCTTCGCTCTGTGTTTCTTCCCCTTCCACGTTACCAGAACCATCTTCCTCCTGCTGAAAGTGACCAAAGGCGTCCCGTGTCACACCATGACCATGGTCTCCATGTGCTACAAGATCACGAGGCCTTTGGCGTCGTTCAACGCGTGGCTCAACGCCCTCCTCTACTTCCTGACTAAAGACAAGGGCGGAGCTCACTGCTGCCAGGCGGTGAACACCACCACCGCCGCCACCGCCACCACCCCCACACAGCAACACGGCGGGCTCCTGTTGCCGCTGAGGATGATGGGAAAAGGAGAGGACGCAGAGGAGGGTGAAGACAGGATTGACAATAAGGAGAATAAAGCGTTTCACAGTCCATTGTACATGAGCAGAGCAAAAGTCAGATATATAGTTGAGTAAATGTTTTTTCATGAGGAATGAATTTTAGATGCACTGTTCTGTAGGTGTTACTGGAAAATAAAATATATGGTAACACTTCACTTTACAGGTCCGCAAATTTCATTTTAATTAGGTGATAATTAGCAAGTTTTTTCTTTGGAATTACTGCCAAATTACCCCAGTATTTACCTCACAATGTATCGAAAATAACTTTATTATAAACATGATTTAATAATTATATGCTAAAATAGCATATAATTGTTAAAATAGGGCCCTTAAGCTTGAGAAGCGGCTGCTCTTCATCGGAGGTGGAAAACTAATAGAAGACACTTCTGATCAGGTACAAATCTCACCATTACCTGACAGCTAATGTTTTTTTAAAGAAATTTCAAAGAAGTAATTTGCTTATTATTATTATTTTTATTATTTTTATTATTTTTTATTCTTCTTCTTTATTATTTTTATTCTTCTTTTTTGTTATTTTATTTTATTATTATTATAATTATTATTATTATTATTATTATTATTATTATTATTATTATTATCTAGTTATCAGCAGACATGGAAATAAATCATTTCAATTAACTTTGTATTCTTTTCCTGGTAATGTATTAAATAAATAACTATTTATTACTGCTTATTGGGAAATAGCGGGATATAATTATTAAATAATGTTTATAATAAAGTAATTTTTTATAAATTTTGAGGTAAATATTGGGGTAATTTGGCGGTAATTCAAAAGAAATTTCAAATAGTTTACTTGCTAATTATCACCTAATTATCATGAAATTTGTAGACCTTTAAAATGAAGTGTTACCAAATATATAATATGAGCACTGTAGCAAAAGTAATGATTAAAGAAGACCCCAGCAAGAATCCTAATGTACCTTTTATTTCTACCTGTATGTGCTGGTCTGCTAGAAGTCATACTTTGAAAGTTACCCAGCGACTGCAAATGTGACACCTCGTTATGGTGATAATCTGTTATTTTCTTTTACAGGGTGTATATTTATAATGTGTTCCAGATTAAACATGCTACACGGGGATCACTAATTTCCTATTTGACTGGTTTCATGACATGTTGACAACCCTCATCCTGCACTAATCCATATGGGTTTGTTTTATCATTAACATTTTTGTTGTTATTCCTGTATCGCTCTCTTATTCTACATGCTCTTATTTTCTCTAAATGAATTATTAATGCAGTGTTAGTACTTATTGTTTTTTTTGTAAATATGATACACCTTTTATGTGATAATGCACTTGAATAAATCTTGACTGGACTTAAACTGAAGTGTCAAAGAAATGGAAATTGTATTTATTGATATAGATTTTGTATAAAGCTCCTCCTGGCGCCCTCTGCTGGTGCAAAGTAGGTGAAAGGAGGGCCTTTTCCCAGGTGACTATAATTTACACATAAAAAAACCCATTTCACAACCTCATAAATTGAGAAATTATTATTTATTTTCTCTGGGTTTTAACTTTTACAATGAAAAATATATAACATGGTTTTGTATATTTTCTAGCTTGTCGTGAAGGAGGTTAAATAACGCTCCAAACTTACGCTAAATATCGGTTTCAAAGGGGTCCCTTGACCTCTGACTGCCAGATATGTGAATGTAAATGGGTTCTATGGGTACCCACGAGTCTCCCCTTTACAGACATGCCCACTTTATGATAATCACATGCAGTTTGGGGCAAGTCATAGTCAAGTCAGCACACTGACACACTGACAGCTGTTGTTGCCTGTTGGGCTGCAGTTTGCCATGTTATGATTTGAGCATATTTTTTATTCTAAATGCAGTACCTGTGAGGGTTTCTGGACAATATGTGTCATTGTTTTGTGTTGTTAATTGATTTCCAGTTATGAATATATACATACATTTGCATAAAGCAAACATGGAGCCCATTCCCATGTTGATAAGAGTATTCAAATATAATTAATATAATCAAATATAATTTGACATCAAGATCACTCAAATTGACCAAAAGGATGAATTTCTATGAGAGAAACCATTATCAGCCGGCCAATTTGGTGGCCATCAGTGTCCCCTCTGGAATCATCATGCCAAATTTGGTGCTTGTATCACTATTTGCACGATTTGACTGAAAAATGAAAAAAAAAAATTCAACTATTTTTATTTTTCTGTTCTATATTCATAATTTTTGTATATGCACCAATATGCCAAATTCCTTGTGTGACTTGTTCAATTCACAGCTAGTTGCCAAGGAGAGATTACATCTCTTATAATACTAAAAGTTCATGTTTTGAAGATGTTTAACCTTATTGGTATATTATTGTGTATAAAGTTTGACTTGTCACAAAGATATGTGCACACATGCACGCTCAGTTCAAGTGTTTTTAATGCAGCAACAAATTGGTCAAAACTTAAACAGGAATTAAAATTACAGTATATAATGTATATAGTATATAAACATAGAATTGAATTGAATAGATTTTTTTTTTTTTTTTATCACTGACAACGGGGGTTGTCAGTGATAAAAAAAAAAAAAAAAATCATCACGGTTAACAAAACATAAGAAAAAGTCTATAAATTGATCAGATTTTTATATTTGTGCGGTTGACAATTGTATGTCTCAGACGTCACTATACAACAAAAATTAGTTTTTGAAGTGTCAGAAAATAAAATTGCTCATCACAAGTCTTTAAATGTCTGTTTTCTTGGCCAACAGTCCACAACCCAAACATATGTTTGACATTTCTGACTTCAACTAATAATTGATTATCAAATTGTTGACGATATATTTTCTATTGTTCGACAATCCGTTGAATGAATGCATCATTTCAACATTAGACTGCACTATAAATTTGTTGTAAGTGCAAACTTTGAGTTGTGCTGTATTGGGCTACAAACTAATGATTGTTTTATTATCAATTAATAATTCTATACATTTTTTCTTGCTTATTGAATTAATTGTTTGGTCTCTAAATTGTCAGAAATAATGAGGAATGCCCACTCTAAGTTCCCCATGTCTGTTTTATCCAAACATCAGTCCAAAACCCAAACAATGATATAAAAACAGTCCAATTCTCACATCGGAGATGCTCTAAATTGTCAGAAATAATAAGAAACGTAAGTAAAAGCCTATAAATTGATCAGATTTAACAAATGTTGTTGTTGTCTTTGTTATCTTATGATATTAAAAGTTAATGTTTGAAGATGTTTAATCTTATTGGTATTATTATGTATAAAGTTTGACTTGTCACACATGCACGCGCACACATGGACGCTCACACACACACACACACACACACACACACACACACACACACACACACATACACACATGCACGCTCACACGCGCGCTCCCTATAGGCCGGTTAGAAAAATTCAAATCTCAACCGCCCAGCAGAATCTCCCGTCCTGCACCGCGGCCCCTAGAAAAAGCCGAGTGACGGTTTATTTTTTAAAATTTACACATAAAAAATAAATAAAAATCACAGGAGCGATATTATTGAAAAGTGACGACGGGGATCGATCGCTCTGGTCGATACGCACATTTTGGTACCGGTGAAATATTTCTACTTGCCCGTTTGAATTTCTATTTATTTTTTTGGTGTGTGTGACGGCTGTTGTTGGGGAGAAGAGGAGCAGAGCAGCAGGTTGGCGCCACTTTCAAATCCTCCACTGACACAGAACGAGAGTCCCGCTTCTAATTCACATCAACACAACACTCTAATTAGATGTAACATTCTAGAACTCATTACTGTGAGGAGAGGAATACCTGAACACCTGTACATTAATGGACTGTTTCTCCTTCAGAAGGTAAGTAAATATTTTATATTATTTTTTATTTTATTTTTTTGTGAAATACTTTTTATTAATATGTATTGTTAAATAATATGTTGCCTTCTTTATAGTTGTATGGAAAGAGTGAATTTTGGTGTTACTGTACAGAGAAAGTAGTAGTTGTGTAACCTGCTTAGTCAGTAATGTTTAAAACAAAAGGCTGTGTCGCATTATAAAATAGAGCTTTTAACATGGTGTCTTTATCTCTTTTCTACATTGATTTCACTACACAGGGCTGACATTAACATTAACATGGGAGGAATTGTTTTATATTTCTGTACTAAAGAGTTTTGGGGAGATAAGTGGAGTTAAGTTGAGGAAGCGGACACTCCCCCAGTCAGTCACAGTCACACAGCCCCCTCCTCCCCCTAAAAGACCCCACAGACCCAGCTCACTTCTTCCACTAACTAAATACACTTCTAAAACTACACTTTTTATCTGTGTTAAAAACGGGAACAGCTACTTCTGCACTTCTTCTGCTTCGGACTGAATTCGGAGGCTAAACTAGTTTAGTCCAGTTTAGCTTTTGAAGAAAAAGGAAAAAAAAATAATCTCGTCGGTTTAGAAGGAGAACTGACTCAGCAGTTTACTGACGAGGGCTCGCCCTGTCTGTCAACCTGCCAACACTATACAGCACACTGTCCAATGTTACACGGGGTTCTACCGTGAGTTCTAGAATGTTACATGTAGTTCCACCGTGAGTTCTACAATGAGTTCTAGAATGTTACATGTAGTTCCACCGTGAGTTGTAGAATGTTACATGTAGTTCCACCGTGAGTTCCAGAATGTTACACGGTGAGTTCCACAGCTCCTTATAGCTACAGTGTTACAGGTGCAGTTAACTAAACACTAGTGTTCTGCTAATAATGTATCTAATAAGCCACTAAGCAGAATGTCGAACGTTCCACGTAGTTCCACAGCTCCTTAAAAGCTTCACTGTTACAGGTGCAGTTAGCTTAACATAAGTTAATGACTTGTATTTTGCTAATAATGTATCCATAGCCCACTAATTATTACTAATTATCGTTATTAATCTCCAC
This sequence comes from Sebastes umbrosus, assembly GCF_015220745.1. Classification (NCBI taxonomy): domain Eukaryota; kingdom Metazoa; phylum Chordata; class Actinopteri; order Perciformes; family Sebastidae; genus Sebastes; species Sebastes umbrosus. The sequence goes on from NC_051290.1 coordinate 4,352,209, forward strand.
ATTATTATAAAATGTAAATTTGGAGTTACATTAACAAAACAGACCCTTTCACAAAATAGTAAAAAAAGAAATCCACACTTTACAAACTAGAATATGTTGTGAGCCATAATACTTTTACTTTAACATTTCCAGAAAAATGTAAACTAGTAGCATTGGACCTAACCCATTATGTATAATAATGACAAGCATAACCATGTACAGTGCAGGCAGTTATTAAAGTAATACAGACAGCCAATATGGATTAAATAGGAACAATACTGGTCGGTGGAGTAATAATATGTGGGACTCTGATAGTGAATGCATTAAGAAGTCCACTTATTCCTCCAGCTCCCTCCTACTGCTCAGCAATAATTTAGTTAATATACAGAATTGGATAAACTGTAAAAATACAACCATCTCAGCCCTACATTTAAGTTGAGTGTAGATAATCATATAATGTCTCTTGTCTGTCTTGGAATTGTTTAAAATTAGTTTTTTTTTGTGAATTACCTTATGAGATATTGAAGGGAAGTCTTATAAAAGGTGCAGTATCTCTGAGAATGTCCATTTCTGAGATAAATACAGTTGAATATTGCGAAAACGTGTGCTCGCATAAAAGTAAAATGTCTTTACAAGGGCTGCAACTATTGATTATCTTTATTGTCAAATATTGATTACTCTTATTTCATAGATTTCATCAGTAAAAAGTCAGAAAGTATTCTCCGTCACAAGTTACCAAAAGTTTTTGTCTTTGCACTACAATTTACAATGAGATAGATCAGGGGAAAAAACAGAACAGAACGTCTTCACATTTTAATTTTTTTTCAAGACATGATCAAAATGGCCATCCGTGTATTTCCTGTCAACCGACTGACTAATTGTCTATTTATTTCAGTGCTACATCATATTCAAAGAGGTGATGAGGAGTAGGCTATAAAATGAATTAACGACAAAAGGATTGATTGAGAGGATTCTCATAATTCTTTGACTAGATTAAGAAGAAACTGTCTGCACTGAACGTGAGACTATATATAGAGTGTTGAGAGTGAAATGTAGCATTCAAATAGTCCACTGTTACTGGAATACTGTCCTATTTACATTACATTAACATGTATTTATCAATTTAAATGTGCCATCCGGTTTACCCTTGCTAGGATGAACATAACTTTACATTAGTACAAATGTCTTTTTAATTTAAAGGAAGAAATCTACTGCGCTGTTTAGGGCAGAAACTACTGATATTTTACATTACGGTCTATAAAATGTCAGAAAATAATAATGGGGGGGAAATTCCCATCCCAGTTTCCAGGAGACAGAGGTGGTGTTCAGATTGCTTGTGTCTCTGACTAACAGTCCAAATATATTCAGTTTACAATGATGTGAAAAACAGCACATCCTCACATTTCAACCTGATGATGTTTGACATTTTTACCACATAAATTACAATTTTAAATTGGTTGATTTTTAAAGGACGAGAGCAGTTTAATGATGCACAAAACTAAAGCTGGATCTTGATATTGAAATTCTTTGATACTGAAGTCAATGAATACCTTTTGTCAATGACTTACTTTGTTGAGTAAACACCTGTTTTTCTATTTTTGGTGTCAGCAGCGTCTTTAATGTCGTTTCAATACAAACGGTCATGCAAGAACTTTACCAAAATAAAACTACAGAATAAAATGAACAACGATTTGACTTCAGGAAATAATAGATTAAAGTGGTGTTATAATCTGAACAGGATATTCAACTTTTAGGTGACTTTTAGTTTGGGATTAGAACACATTTATATAAAGACATTTTTAAGGAACCATGCGTAGCATAATGCCTTAATGCATTACATTATTATCACCCTGCAATGATAGGATGGGGTTAACCTGGAGCCTGCTGGTCATTATTACACAATGTTTGAGTGAGATCACTTCTAGTGAATGGAATTAGGGTAAAATACTCTGTCTTTAGGGGCTTCAACGAGTGTTAAACTGGACAATTTGTGTCTGGTTGAGGATTTTTTTCAAGTCTGAATTCCACCAACACACTGAGAGCTTTTTTTTAACATGCACTATGCATTTTTTTTTTTTTTTTTTTTCTGTGTGTGTGTGTGTGTGTGTGTGCACACGGGTAACAGAAAGGGGGTGGGCCGGGCCTCTGTGTCCTCCTGGTAAAACAGTGTAGTTTGAGAGCAGCACTTTCAGCAGACTGAGGGCCGGCCTCCTTCCCGCCGACTCCCATCTCATGACCACATTACATGAGAAAATACAGCAGAGTCCGGCAAAAACACAGAGACCAAGCTATGAGTGCAATATCTCTGCTATTAAAGCCAGTCCACCTCCGTTCAGCACCTTTTCCTTCGGTGTGTAAAATCGGCCCGTTGCACTCACTCCCCCTCATGTCGTTGCTGTGGTTTTTATTTTGCAACTTTCCCCACAAACTTCTTTAAACCGTATGCATGAAAAAGGCAGAGAGCTTCCTCTCAGAGCCACACTTTCTTTCATTTTTATCTCCCTCCCTCTCCTCCCACCCCGAGTCTTTTTCTTTTTCTGACAGCCGAGCAGCTTGGCAGGCTTACAGCTCCAGCGCTCGGCGCAGCAGCGGCAGCCCCCATCGTCTCCCAACACAAATTAATTTTTAACTCCCGAACGTTAGCTCCGCCGGACCCCAGCTTTCACACCTGTCTCACACACACCCGCGGGGGCAGCCTTATTTTTTTTCAGATTTTTCGGCGCCCCCAAAAATGTTGATTTGTATTGTAGAAAGTGATGGCCAGGGAAAAAGGCTGCAGCCCTGTAGGTTTTTATGCCTACTGAGCCTCCTCAGTGTGTCAGTGTGCGTAGCTGGGGCTCCAGCGAGGCAGCAGGCAGCTCTGAGGAGGACACATAGCTAGGAGGTGAGGATGTGAAGGGGCCAGGAGGGAAGGATGAGGGGGGGGACACTCAGTTTTTGGGGGGCCAATTTTGGGGACTGGGACCCCCCAACCCAACCTCCCTGACACCCCCCTTCTTACTAGGAACAGGAGCAACCAGAAACCCTAAACAGGCCTTTTTCTCCCTGTCACTATAGGGTATATTCCCATTGATATGTGTTGTGTGTTTTTTATTTGAATATTGCCTAAATACATGTGTCTCTGTATGTGTGTTTCTTTTTAATTTTATATTTTTTTTTTAGTTATAAGTGAGGACTATGGTTTGGCCTTTTTGGGTAAGAGCATCCACACGAGCTGAGTGGAGAGAGAGAGAGGTTGTGTTCAGATTAGGCTGTATAGTTATAGGGCTAGTTAGTCCTTCCATCATTTGGGTTTATGATCTCAGCAAGCAGACGGTAAGTGAATCTATTTTTTTTTTCTTCCTCGTTTGAAGCGTTTAAAATGGCCTCTGAGAGCAGCAGGCCACAGAGGGGAGCTTTTCTCAGCTCTGCGTCGCTTCTTTCTCCTTCCTTTCCCTCCACTACAATTTTGCTTTTTTTTTTTCCTCGCCCCCCTCCTCAGTCTACCTCTCTCTCTCTTTCTCTCTCTCTCTCTCTCTCTCTCGCCGTTTCATGTTTTTTTTTTCTTCTTTGAATGAGGCTGCTGGAAGTTTGGGTCTGAATCTAAATGCTCGTCTGTTTTCTCCCTGCTGACATGACCTCTTGTTTCAAATCCAATCACCTTCCATCAGCTCCTCGTATGGGCTCTATAAGGCTTCACGTGAGCAGTCAGCATGAGTTACTCTGCGTTTTCCACTTCATCACGTCCACATTTGTTTCAAATGTTGACCCCCCCCCCAAATAGATTTTTTTTAAAGTGTATTTGATTTTCTATGAATGTTTGTGAGCATTTTTACCACTTCAAATCCTACTTTTCTGAAAGTTAAAATACATAAAGTTGGGTGTGGTGCTTACAGGCCATGATTGTCTCTCTCTCTGTTTTGATCTTTACAGTTAGAAAATGACTCTTGGTTTGCAGTTAAATTAATGTATATGTTGTATTTTAGTGTGGAAACAACAATCAATTAATTGATTAGTCAATTAATTAGAAACAAATGTGATAATTGATCACATCACTTTGGGCATTCATTAATTTCTGACAATTTAGAGACCAAACAATTAATTGAATAAGCAAGAAAATAAAATATATAATTATTAATTGATAATAAAACAATCATTAGGTGCAGCTCAATACACAACTCAACGTTTGCACTTACACTATGTACATATTGTATTTTAGTATGGAAACAATAGTCAATTAATTGATTAGTCAATTGACAGAAAATTAATCAGAAACAAATGTGATGATTGATTAATTTTTAGGCCAAAATTCTCTGGTTGGAGCGTCTCCAATGTGAGAATTGGACTGTTTTTATATCATTGTTTGGGTTTTGGACTGTTGTTTGGATAAAACAGACATTTAAAAACATCACTTTGGGCATTCGTCCAAATTTCTGACAATTTAGAGACCAAACAATTAATTGAATAAGCAAGAAAAAATGAATATGATAAAACAATCATTAGTTGCAACCCAATACAGCACATCTCAAAGTTTGCACTTACATTAATGTATATGTTGTATTTCAGTGTGGAAACAATAGTCAATTAATTGATTAGTCAATTGACAGAAAATTAATCAGAAACAAATGTGATGATTGATTAATTTTTAGGCCGAAATTCTCTGGTTGGAGCGTCTCCAGTGTGAGAACTGGACTGTTTTCATATCATTGTTTGGGTTTTGGACTGTTGTTTGGATAAAACAGACATTTTAAAAACATCACTTTGGGTTTTGGGAACTTAGAGTGGGCATTTGTCATTATTTCTGACAATTTAGAGACCAAACAATTAATTGAATAAGCAAGAAAACAATTAATATAATTATTAATTGATAATAAAACAATCATTAATTGCAGCCCAAGTTTCCACTTACATCCAAATTATAGTGCAGTCTAATGTTTAAAATGATGCATTCATGAACAGATTGTTGAACAATAAAAAATATATCGTCAACAATTTTGATAATCAATTATTAGTTGAAGTCAGAAATGTCAAACATATGTTTGGGGTTTGGACTGTTGGCCAAAAAAACAGACATTTAAAGACTTGCAATTTTACTTTCTGACACTTCAAAAAATTAAGTTTTGTTGTATAGTGATATCTGAGACATAAAATTGTCAACCACACAAATATAGAAATAAAACAAACCATCATTTTGTAGACGTCTATCCATTTGAAATCTGATTTTTGAGGCCACATTTATGATACTGATAATATTTTTGCATTAGTGGGATGAAGTGACTTCTCAGGCCTCTGGGTATTTTATCCATTAACAGTTTCTCCATACATTTACCAGAAAATGTACAATATATTTCAATATTGCCATATAAAAATTAAGCTAAATTACCCTGATAGAGGACATATCACCCACTCCTAACTGCTAATTAAAGACAAACAGTTTTGTTCCTCTTGTTCACACACACTCTATGTGTACCAGAGCTGAACAGGTTCCTCATTTAGCTCCTAACACTTAATGAGGTTCCTATTAGAACCCGGTTCTAGTTGTTTGGTGGAACAGCTTCATTGTGCTCCTCATGGCTCAGGTCTGGTTTGGTTATGTGGCATTAACATGGCTGCTCATGGTCACACAACTAACAACACTTTATTTATATACAGTTTATAGGCTTTTCTTTATGTTTTGTTAATTGTGATGATTTTTTTTTAGATTTTTTTTTTATTGCTGACAATGGGGGCCAATCTATTAAATTCAATTCTATGTTTATATACTATAAATATATACATTATATACTGTAATTTTAAATCCTGTTTTAAGTTTTGACCAATTTGTTGCTGCATTGAAAACACCTGAACTGTAATTCCTTTTAATTTTGAAGATTTTGTTTTTGCCAAGTTGTTGGTGTATGATTAATTATTTGAATAGTAAATAACAATTCACTGAATTTATGTTATGTTATCTATGTATTTATTTGTTAGATTGTGTTTTACAATGTTAGGAAATCAATGTTTAAGTCAAGTCTGATCCCAGTCACTTCCACATAGTGAGACATACAGCTTGTTAATTAAACACTCGGTATCAGATCGGTACACAAAGCCCAGGTATCGCTTATCATTTGTAAATAGTAAAAAAAATACCCATCCCAGTTTCTCAAATTCCAAGTTCATGTCTTTAAATGTCTTGTTTTGTCAGTCGCGAACCCAAAAATATTCAGTTTAATAGGATATAAAACAGGGAAAATCAAGGAATCTCCATATTTGAGAGGCTGCAAACAACACCGTTGACCATTTTTGCATGAAAAATTTACTTTAACGATTATCACAATAGCGGTTATTTTTCTGTCGATCCACTAATCCATTAGTAGACTAATCGTTGCAGCTCTAGTTTGCTGCTTTTCCTGTGTTGCATATCATGTTGATTGAATATCTTGTGTGTGTGCATACATTTGTGACAAGTCAAATGTTATACATAATACTTTATACATAATAATACCAAGTAGATAAGATTTAACATCTTCAAACATGACATTTTAAGTACATATCAGAAGACATTTAATCCCTGCTTGGCAACTAACCGTGAATTGCAAGTCACACAAGGAATCTGGCATATTGGTGCATATACAAGAATTATAGATATAGAACAGAAAAATAAAAATAGTTACAAAAATCTTATTTAAAAAAAATTTAAAATGTAGTCTACAGGCTGCAAAATTAAAAAGTGAGACAGATGTAAAGAAAGCAGGCGTATAGGATGGCATAAACTGTGCAGTGTAGAGATGCACTGATCTGAAATTTTTCAATCCCGATAGCGATACCTGGGCTTTGGGTAATTGGCTGATACAGAGTACCGATCCGATATCTGCCGGTTAATTACTGTGAATTTCTTACAGTGTTGTTACACATTTAGCTGAAGTGAGCTGCTAAAAGAAAGCACCTTTTTTAAGCAGCTATTATGCATCTGAATTACAATATTACGGTGTGTTTTATGAAATTAAACAGATTAATAGATACCTAAATTAACATGAAAAGAAATGTGAATGTCCCTGTTTATGTGTGTTTGGGTGTGTTTTCCTCCTGAGTGTGTGCAGTCTAGTCTGAGCCAGTAAATCGGACGGTCTCATGGTGTCCGGGGTGCGCTCTAGCAGCACATCATGTTTTGCAGATTATGTGCTGAATCACTCCAAATCATTATGTGCTGCTACCGTGAGCCTCGGGATTCCCAGCAACACACACCGACTGGGAACAGCTCCCGGTCTCCGCTCCCAGTCACTCGGACTGCACCGACTACTTTCTTGTCTTCTTAAAGGTCAAAGGTGACGCACGTCCTCTGTGTTTTCTGCTTCATCTGCATCACTGTATCCTCTGTAAAGCCCCATACGTAAATCTGATATGACAAAATATGTTAACTACATACATAGTATATATGTCTATAAATGTCTCACATATACTGTATATGTGTATGTGATGTACATATAAGTAACCATATAGGTCAGATATATTTTTAAATATTGCAAAAATTGCCACTTTCATATATGTTTCATATATTTTTCCAGATATACACATATATAATAATATATGTGCATTGTATAAATGTTAATATATGATTCAGGTTGTAATAAAATTAAAAAATAAAGAAGTATTTCGATAAAATAAAAAAAATTCAGGAGTGTCTTACCATTATATAAAATAATAATATATATATATTTTTTTTAAATATACAACCTGTGGAAACTGGTTTGCAAAACAATTTAATGTATCAAAATATTAATATGTTAACTATATATTTTTTTAAATTAAATAATTGACTATCTTATTTTGAACATATATCTAAAATGCCTGTATGTTTACATACATTACTTTATATATGTGCAAAACAAATATGTTTGCCACATATTCACACTTAAAGTTCTCCATAAATGTGGAAAATAAATAGTATATGTCACCTTTTGCTGCATGTTTGCACATATAACTTTAAATATATGTGTAAAACATGTATCTGAATTTCAAACATGTACATAATATGTACCAGTATTTAATATATATGTTCATGTATCAGATTTTTGTATGGGAGTGTAAGCCTGGGTTTGGAACAGCAGGAAAAGTGTGTTAAGTTTATGCTTTATTTTGTTCAAAAAGCATTTGTATGTAAAAAGAAAGTATTGTATATACGATCACAAATTCATGGTGTGTGTTTCAGTGTTGGTGTGTTTCAGTCATTGAGTATATCACTGTGGATAAACTGGTTGTCCTTTTATTCACCACACTGCGACAAACACTGTCCTAACAAGACATTCAGTCTGACCACAACCAACACATCATTCTGCCAACTGTTCCCAGTTTATATAGCATTATATTACATAAATGATCATAAAACATAAATGACTGTGAATTTGCATTGGAAACACAACATGGAATTGTAACTGATTGGCCAATGTTGTCACTTGTTTTAAGAAAATGTACTCTAGTCATTACCCCCTATAAGTGAGATAAAATATAATGTAATGTCATTTTATTTGTCTTTTTTACAATAATTGATAGGGATGCATCGATCTGACTTTTTCAGTCCCGATACCAATTTTGATACGATTTATTTTAATAGTATATAACAATTCACTAAATTTATGTTATGTTATCTCTGTATTTATTGGTCACATTTTGTTTTACAAAGTTAGTAAATCAATGTTTTTAAGTCGAGCCTGATGTTGCCTTAAACATAACAGAATGATCCCAGTCACTTCCACACAGTGAGGCATCCAGCTTATTAATTAAACACTGGTTTCAGTCGATACTCAAAGCCCAGGTATCGCTAATGATTTGTAAATAGTACAAAATGTCCATCCCAGTTTCTCAAAATCCAAGTTCATGTCTTTAAATGTCTTGTTTTGTCAGTCGCAAACCCAAAGATATTCAGTTTAATATGATATAAAACAGAGGAAAAGCAAGAAATCTCCATATTTGAGAGGCTGGAAACAACATTTTTCATCCATTTTTGCATGAAAAATTACTTTTAACAATTATCAAAAATAGCTGTTATTTTTCTGTTGATCGACTAATCCAAATGGGGAAGTTTCATGGTGATGTGTATTAGTTATTTTCTTTTTTTACCCTATTCACCTGTAGTGTCTGGTCATCAAAATGAGGTTTTTCTCAGTCTCTGAGCCAGAAATCTCCACTTAAACATACATTCTCAGAAAACTTGTAATTCCTCCATAAACCAATTTACCAATTTTGGGGAAAATTATTAACAAAATGAACCAGGGTCAAGTTTATTGAAATAATATAAGTAATATAAATAAGTGCATCTTCATGTTTCTTGTGAATTATCGGGTAAGGAAACATGGTGTGTGAATGGATTAATAAACTGATAGCACAGTTCAGGGGACATTTTTTAAAACTTCTTGAACATGTGTCTGGCATTCAGAAAAAATTGTATTCTCAAAAAAATAAAATAAATTTAAGAACAAGTGAGTCACAGTTGTCTTAAAAGTTTGATTTTAAAACACATCTCCTGGCCTGAACCTGATCCTCTCATAGCAACAAATGGAGCTTACACTGTAATTTATACTGTGTATGCTCTGCTTTGATTGGGTCATGGTCACAAGTTTTGTAGTATTCTGTTTTAATTTATCCATGTTGGCAGAACATGTTTAACAACCTGCGGTTAATTCTGTTTTCTTTCTTTTATTTGTTTCTTTCCAGCAGGTGGAAAGTGTCGCAGCCTCCCTGTAAAGATGTCGACTACCACGCTGTCACCGTATTCACCCAAAGTTACAGTTCAGCTTGAAGTCTGGGTAAAGTGTAATCTGAGATTTGTTTCGAAACACAATATACGTTAGAAAATAATTGCTGAAAACTAAATATTTAATCACGATTAATCAGTTTTTATCTGTTCAAAATGTACCTTAAAGGGAGATTTATCAAGTATTTAATACTCTTATCAACATGGGAGTGGATAAATATGCTGCTTTATGTAAATGTATGTATATATTTATTATTGGAAATCAATTAACAACACAAAACAATGACAGATATTGTCCAGAAACCCTCACAGGTACTGCATTTAGCATAAAACAATATGCTCAAATCATCACATGCAAACTGCAGCCCAACAGGCAACAACAGCTGTCAGTGTGTCAGTGTGCTGACTTGACTCACTTCCTGTTTTTAAATCTAATCTTAAAACTCACCTGTTCCTCTTTAGCTTCCCCCCTAGGGTTTTATAATTACTATGATTTTATAGTTGCTTTTAACTTATGTCAGGAAATAACTTGTCTATAATTGTATTAGTCCTATTTTTACACTTGTGTAAATTGTCTTAACGTTGTATTGTGATTGTTTTAACCTTTGTGTGAAGCACGTTGAGATTTCGCTGTATTTTAAAGTGTGCTATATAAATTAAATTCATTATTTTTATTATTATTACTTGCCCCAAAACTGCATGTGATTATCATAAAGTGGGCATGTCTGTAAAGGGGAGACTCATGGTTACCCATAGAACCCATTTACATTCACACATCTTGAAGTCAGAGGTCAAGGGACCACTTTGAAAATGGCCATGACAGTTTTACCTCGCCAAAATTTAGCATACGTTTGGAGCGTTATTTAGCCTCCTTCACGACAAGCTAGTATGACATGGTTGGTACCAATGGATTCGTTAGGTCTTCTAGTTTCATATGATACCAGTATCTTCCCTCTAGGTTTAAAACTGAACCCTCTACACTGTTTATATGTAATCAACCCTCATCTGTGATTGGCCGTGGTTTCAGAGCCTTGAGCGGACGATGCCCCCCGGCGCTTCAGAGCAGACAATACTGCTTATTTTTTCACGATTTTGAAAAACAATTTTATATACTAGGCGATATTTTTAATCGTTCAAATTTGGCTGGGTGATTAATAATATTTATCTGAGCTCAGAACAATTTTTTTTGCTTTACACAGACTTTAATCTATTCACACATGGTGAGTCATATTTTTACAGAAACAGCCCGTGTCGCCTAAAATAAACACTAGATGATGATCTATCCGGATTAAACTGTGCAGCCCTCCTTCAGTTGGTTCAAACTTGATGAAGACCTGCTACAAATATTATTATGAATCATTCAATCAGTGTGTCGGGCCGTAGCAGCACATCATTACTGGTAGTTCTTCTCTCCGCATTACCAGTATGATATGTGCTGCTCCTGTCAGACACACACTCCTCTTCATCACCATCTTCTTCTAACAAATGAGGAAATGTATTTGTACCTTTTTATACTATGTCTTGTAACCAATGAGAACACGTGTCATTTATTACATATTGGTCTGAGGCATGTTTGGATATTGAATGTTACACTGACTATTAATAAAAGTAAAAAAAAAAAAATGAAATGTCTGCTCCTTTCATGTTTTATTCTAAACTAATAAAAAAACAGCTGCCAAAGTCACCAAAGAAGTGAAAGTGGTCGTTCCATTGCAACATCAGCCCCCAGCAGCAGAGCTACACCTCTGCCATTTTGGACTGAAAGCGTCCGTCTACAAAGTAAAACAAGATCATTTCTATTCTATTGTCATAATTTTAATATTCCTACCGAAATGGCCTGTGTTATTACAATACAATACAAATATTATAAATATGCATACTATTAAAACTTACTGTAAGTTACTTTTTTTTCTTTGCCTCTTATTGAAAACTGGTAGAAGAACGAAGTGTATGCTTAGTCCTATTTAGAGCATGGGGTAGTGGTGCGCTCTGGTGGTCGAAATAAGTACAATAAGTTAACAAAAAGTAACTTCAAAAAATCAGCCTGGAAAACAAAATCCACCTGTTTTACAGATATTTTTCTGAATTTTTTTTTTACTTTTCTTCCACCTTTTTCAGACATTTTTTTTTTTTTACATTTTTCTGACTACTTTCCAGACCATTTAAAGACTTTTTTTCTGGACATTTTTCAGAAAAGAAAAAGAAGAAACAAACAAAACACTCATGGCATTTCAACTTAAATAATTAAGTTGTATATGCAAGTCTGGTATAAATATGTTTTTTTCGTATTGTTGCTGTTGCTATGGAAATATAGTGGGATACTTTTCTTCCACCTTTTTCAGACTTTTTTCTGACTATTTTTTGGATATTTTCTGACTTTTTTCTGACTACCTTTCAGACTTTTTTCAGAAGAAAAAGAAGAAACAAACAAAACACTAAGTTTTATATGCAAGTCTGGTATAAATATGTGTTTTGGTATTATTGCTGTTGCTATGGGAATAGAGTTGGATAAGAACCAGAGCGATCACCAGAAGGATGGATTGATATGATGAAATCGGTGAGTAATTCCAAGATGTATTAATGAACATTATAGTTATCGGCTGGTAACATGGGTTATTTCTGAAGTACAGAAACCAACAGTAGTAGTAATGTTGATAACCTTTTAAGACCTTTTAGCTTTTCTTTTTTTCTGACTATTTTTTGGACATTTTTCAGACTTTTCTTCTAACATTCTTCCACCTTTTTCTGACATTTTAAATACTTTTTTCGGAAGAAAAACAAGAAACGAACAAAACACTTGTTATGGTATTTCAACTTCAATAATTAAGTTTTATATGCAAGTTTGTGTGTATGTCTGTGGTCTAACACACTTTTACTGGCAAGTTCAGAGGAAGGAAGAAAGTTCACACAATACATAGAAAATACACTAGAACCAATTACTCAGACATGAGTTGTTCTAAATACTCTAAATATGTTAAACTGAGGCTTGTGTTAACTCCTGCTAATACGATCATTACCAAATTATAGCACGACTGAATTGAAACAATAAAATGTTCTTGTTGACATTGTTCAGACCAATATCTGCGTACCAACCGCTGCCCTTTAGCAGCGCCGGTGCATCTGGACGGGGGAGTGTTGGATCTTGTTGATGCAGACGAGGTTTCTCTGCTGCATTGTGTTTGTTTTCCTTGCTTCTCATTAAAGAAACACAGGAAGTGATGAATGTTAGAACAGCTTCCTCGCTGCAATAAAGTCTGTCTTTTAGGATTTTCCTACAAAGCAAAAGTTAACGACGGGGATGAGACAATATCCAATACAACTATATTTGCTCTAATGTGGGTGGTCAGCATCTTCTGGCTCAAAGGGTGAGTGCAGTTTATCACAACGCGGGTCTTATTTGTCCATTTCAAGTCCGCAGGAAGTGAACGGTCAACGGGAGAGTAGAGGAAGGTCACCGGGATTCATGATGAGGCTCGAGTCCAGGTTCAGGTTATCTGTGGAGACACAAAACAACATTTTAACGTCTCCATTACGGGACAGAAGTCTGGAGTTATTGTACGTTTTTATTATTGTCAACTAGTTTCATAACTTCCCTCACAGATATATAGTTTCATTTAAAAAATAAAAAAGGCTTAATAATGTACTAAAACAGCTGGACACTGCTAGTTTCAGACCAACGCAGTTGTCATTTTCACGCCCAAGTAGAAAATGTACTTGAGACATTATGTGCACCCATGGGCACAGAAGGGCTGATCTTACATTGAGGTGTGGTCAGGCGCATTGTTGGCCCAATATTTTCCTGCTATTTTATAGGGCTCATTATTCAGATAGTTAGATGCGTCTACATACGCAGGTTCACAACACGCGTACACTAGACATTTTTCGGACTTGTTTTTCTGACTTTTCTTCTGCCTTTCTTCCACCCTTTTCAGACTTTTTTCAGACATTTTTTTGACAATTTTTCTGACTTTGTTCGGACAATTTTCAAACTTATTTTTATTCTTTTTCTGACATTTCTTTTTTGACTTTTCTTCTGCCTTTCTTCCACCTTTTTTGAACTATTTTTCGGATATTTTTCTGACTATTTTCCAGACTTTTTTTTTACTCTTTCTGAATTTTTTTGACTTTTCTTCTGCCTTTCTTCCACCTTTTTCTGAATTTTTTTTTTGACTATTTTTCTGACTTTCTTCGGATATTTTTCTGATATTTTTTTCTTTGTTTGTTAAACACACAAAGACGCGCAGCAGCTCTCCTCCTCAGTTGAACAGTGTCGGCGCTAGAAAAATGTTTTTATTTATGTTAAGGAAAACACTAAATCCAGGCAGCAGGTGACCATTCAGAATATAATGTAATAAGTGAGACTCACGTTAACATGCACACACCATTAGAATTAAACTACGTCAGTTGGTACAAAAACAGTACTGATGTTCTATATCGAGCCCGACTCCTCCTTCCTCCTAAATCAACCCAGTCTGTGTGTTTCAGTAGCTTTTTCATCAACTTCACCTTGATCAAAGTTGTTGAGTTTTTTGGAGTTGGATCCTTCACCCAGTCCCTCGATGTCCACCAGGTCACTGTTGACATCTGAGTCGTTGAGAGCACTGAGGGTCACATCTACACACACACACACACACCAGAAAGATGAAACATTATAGTCTGGTTTGTGGACATTGTATAACATTTCATTTCCGACTCATTTCATTTTCATTTCCGACTCACCCGCAGTCTTCTGTTTCTTCAGGGCGGGCTGCCTGGAGGGGGAACCCTGTAGTCCCGCCGCTACGACGACCTGAGCCGCGGGCACGGTGATGATGGTCGGAGTGCCCTGTGTTGCCACGGCAACAGCAGCGATGGTTTTCTTGACGACCTTCTTGGGCCCATCGGAGGAGACGGCGGTTGGAGCTCCGTCTTCATACAGCTTCCTCTTCACCGTGCTCTTGGTCTGACCGCTGGAGGGAGGATGGGAGCTGAACTGACTTTAGTATTTACACCATTCAGCATTCACACGGGTTAGGATTCTTTGTGAATGTGCCATAAAATCTGCAGCATTTGTGTGTGTGTGTGTGCGTGCGTTTACCCTGCAGGACTGGAGTCGGCCACTGGGTGAAGCTGCATGGTGAGCTCTCCTAATTTGGTGAAGGCAGCTCCAGCTGCAGAGAATATCTCCCCAACCTGCAGATCACACACAACTTGTTTAAGTTTAGTTGACAAGAAAAATGTTAAATTAAAGGGACTGACTGTAAGAATCAGAAATTGGTGGTAACAGCGACACCTGTGGCCGTTAAGTCAACGAAAGTCAGTGTCCTGTTGCTCGCGCTTGCCCGTGTGCACGTGCTAGCTGAATGTGAGCGAGCATCCGTCAACACAGTGAGGCGACACACGTCGGCTAAAAGCACAATATCACTCTATATTTCAGCTGCTTGGCAGTAATGTTAGCTGACCAGACGAAGGTCTCTCCATGAATCAATGCTGAGCCTAGTGTTGGCTTTTCCTGCCTCAGCCTCCCGACCGCGGTCGGAGGGAACAGGGGAGACACCGGAGTTTTGGTCGGAGACGATAACGTTTCTCTCTGCGGAGCCCCGTCACTTCACAAGACACGGGAAACCTCTGTTGGTCTGGAGGAGCTGCAGCAGTTATTTCTGCACAAACGTCCACTGTACATTCACTAGATATTCTCAGAGCTAAACCAACTCTTCTGCAGTGTGTAGTGAGCGCGTATGCACGTGAGAGTTGAGCAAGCTGTGAGTGAAGGCAGGCAGAGGAGCAGAGACTCCGGCCCTGGAGACCAAAGCTACGGTCTCCCCCGCGTCCTCCGACCGCGGCCAACACTGTTTAACAGACGGGCTTCACTAGATACAACTTTGCAGTTTTGGTGCTTCCGTGTAGTTTGTGTTGGAGTCTGAGTCTGAACAGCGTAGTCACGTGCATGGGACACCGATCTGGATTGATTTATACGCGTAAGAAGTCACAAACAGTCCCTTTAAAAGCTAAACATAAAATAAAATGTTCTATTACTTTTAGTTAAATTGACAAGAAAAATGCAAAGTTACAAGCAAAAAATTGATGCAAAATGACATGAAACATTCAACTTCTTTAAGTATAGTTGACAAGAACAATATAAAGTTATAGGCTAAAAATGTGTGCAATAAAATATAAATAAATGAATACATAGGCTATAAAGGAAGTGAGCAAGTGGCTGCCTGTTTGTTTATCTCGCGAGATCTTGCAGCACCATTTACCATGAGGAGGTGCAGAAGTCTAGTTTTCTCTCACAGAACACTTAAATTACAACATGCTGAAAGGTTATTATGCAATTGTTGCAAAATTAATGCCACAAACGTGCTGCCTACTGAAGCTTTAAAGACATGACCAATTAGAAAGTTGCAAAATGTATCAAAGTATGTGATGTTCCTGAATGCATCCAGCATGCAGACTTACTTTAGTGGAAGCTGAGGTCATGTTGCAGGTCTCTGTGGTACCATGGACTGAGTGGATAGTCTGTATAGTCTGTAATAAGACTCAATGATGCGTTCAAGTGGAGGGAAGCAGCTGCAGAGAGGCTAACAGTGTTAGCTCACTTGGTGCTCTTCCTGATGTAGATAAAGCAGCTCTTCTGCAGCTTTTAAGGTCGAGGCATGATGAAGTCCAACATCTGAACACACTGCTGCATTAAAGTGAGTATCTGTGGTGAGTTAGTTTATTTATATTAACACTAGAAACAAAGGAGTCACTAAACACTGAATACAACCACAAGGCTAGTGCTGCCTTCAATGTCTCCTCGGAATTTACAGATTCAGTGATGCACTGGTTTGAGAGATTCACGTTTACGTTACCATATAGTGCAATAAATAGTTGGTGGCGGATATCTTTCGAATAAATTGATAGTTAGAAGTATATTTAATTAGTTTAAATTGATAAGTTTATAGGTTTTTATAAGGCTTTGGGACTTTCTTTTTAAGAATGTAAACAATCGGACTTTTATTTAGGGACATGGAACGCACCACGCAGCACAGTGACATCTGGTGGTTTCAATCCCAATCTGAGACTGTTGTCATTTTAGTCTGTTATATTCTACTACTTTAAGTTTAGTTGACAAGAAAAATGTAAAGTTATAAGCTAAAAATGTATACAAAAATTAAATAAAATATTCTACTACTTTAAATTTAGTTGACAAGAAAAATGTAAAGTTATTAGCTAAAAAATAAATAAATTGTTCTATTACTTTAAGTTTAGTTGACAAGAACAATATAAAGTTACAAGCTAAAAATTGGTATAAAATTAAATAAAATGTTCTACTACTTTAAGTTAAATTGATAAGAAAAATGTAAAGTTTAAGAGTTTAAAAGATTGAACAATTAGTCAGGGACATTGAACTCAGCACACAGCACAGTGACATCTGGTTGTTTCAATCCCAATCTGAGACTGTGTTGTCATTTTAGTCTGTTATATTCACCTACAATACAATATTGTCACCATTTTGGGATTTTTTTCTTTAGCTACACATTCACAGAATATAATAATACAATAATATTGTAAGTAATGACGTTTTTTTCATGAAATCTTTCGACATACGTGTAATATTCACGTCTCTGCGAGGCAAAATGTGACAATGACACGCTATCCTCTGGTGGACAGGCGGGTCCATCACACGCTTTGGTGTGATATCGGGTTGGTATGTTAGTGAAATTGATAAACGTGTTTCTGTATCATATAATCCTCTGTCAGCGGCTTCAGAGATGACCCATCTGATGACTCCGGTGCACTTAGGACATTGTTTAACCCCCATGTTACTGCATCCACTGAAAAATATGTGTATTTTTTCGTGTTCAAGGCGACTAAAGACATTGCCGTCAGTGAAGAGATCCTTTTCGACCATGGTACGAACAGGAAGACTTACCGGGGTGAAGCACTGGACCTTGTGTGGCTGGACGACTGACCAACATAGCAGCAGTTATGTAGACCGTCTGACACCAGCAATCTGCCCTGCATTGACATTTAGTCTTGACACCGTCCCAGGCATCGGATCAGAGAAAATCCCTTTCCTTTCTTGGATAAGACAAAGACTTTTGACCTTGACCGTCTCCCTTTCCCGGGCAACGTATCAGAGCAAAAACCTCTCCTTCATTTTATTCTCCTTCTTATAATAATCTTATTTTTGATATGTTTCTTTGTTGTTTTTCTTTGTACAGTTGTATAGAAATATTTGTAAAAACGGTTGCATTATATGATAACCCTCAGACTTGTATAATGTCAAAGTCTGTACATCAAACAATAAAGTCGATGTGCTAAAGTTGAATGTCATAGTATAGTATGTCGAAAACTTTTATGAAAAAAAAGTCGTAGTATAGTATGTTGATTTTTTTTTTTTTTTTTAAACGTCATAGTATGGAATGTCAAAAATGTTTATGAAAAAAAACGTCATAGTATGTTGAAAAATTTCATGAAAAAACATCATATAGTATGTTTTCCTTTTTTCGACATACTATACTATGACTTTTTGTACTCTTTTGTTGACATGTTATATAATGACTTGTGAAATAGCTCACGGTGGTAGATGTCTGTTTGGAATACTGGAGGTTGTGGGTTCAATCCTTATGTGACACACTGAGTTTTGAGGACTAACTTCATATGAAGAAGTGAAATGCAAAAACAAACACAATATCAGTGTATCTGGCCAGATAGCTCAGTGGGATAAATATCTGGTTAGAATACTGGAGGTTGTGGGTTCGATCCTTATGTGGTACAGACTGTTTTCAGGTCTAACTTCTAATGACGAAGTCAAATATACGAAGAGAACAGTCCTCAGTGCGTGTGGCATTGGTGGCTTGGCTGCTTAGTTCTCGGTTCTGGCTGCGGCAGAGCAGGGTTCGATCCCCACCCTCACATCGATGCCCGGTGCCCGACAGTGGAGTGAGACGATCGTCTCCTCCCAGGGTTTCGGAGTGATACGACTGGAGGGTTATGCAAATTATACTGAAGTGTTACAAAATAAATATTATATCTAACCCTGAGGTGGTGATTGATTGACTGAATGGCTGTGGTGACTGTTTCCGCAACTGCCTTGAACACCTGGTGGTGGCGCCAGCGGTAACGTCCATCGGCCGAGGCCTTAGGGCTGGTGAGATGTTGAAGAGAAAATAAATAAAGGGTTAGGGTTACATATTATACAGGTTAGGGTTAGGGTTAGGGTATACATATATAATATATATATATAATATGTATTATACAGGTTAGGGTTAGGGTTACGTATTATACAGGTTAGGGTTAGGGTTAGGTATCATACAGGTTAGGGTTAGGGTTAGGGTATACATATATAATATATATATATAATATGTATTATACAGGTTAGGGTTAGGGTTACGTATTATACAGGTTAGGGTTAGGGTTAGGGTTACGTATTATACAGGTTAGGGTTAGGGTTAGGGTTAGGTATCATACAGGTTAGGGTTAGGGTTACGTATTATACAGGTTAGGGTTAGGGTTAGGGTTACGTATCATACAGGTTAGGGTTAGGGTATACATATATAATATATATATATAATATGTATTATACAGGTTAGGGTTAGGGTTACGTATTATACAGGTTAGGGTTAGGGTTAGGGTTAGGTATCATACAGGTTAGGGTTAGGGTTACGTATTATACAGGTTAGGGTTAGGGTTACGTATTATACAGGTTAGGGTTAGGGTTACGTATCATACAAGTTAGGGTTAGGGTTAAGTATTATACAGGTTAGGGTTAGGGTTAAGGTTACATATTATACAGGTTAGGGTTAGGGTTAGGGTTACGTATTATACAGGTTAGGGTTAGGGTTAGGGTTACGTATCATACAGGTTAGGGTTAGGGTTAGGGTATACATATATAATATATATATATATAATATGTATTATACAGGTTAGGGTTAGGGTTACGTATTATACAGGTTAGGGTTAGGGTTAGGGTTAGGTATCATACAGGTTAGGGTTAGGGTTACGTATTATACAGGTTAGGGTTAGGGTTAGGGTTACGTATTATACAGGTTAGGGTTAGGGTTACGTATTATACAGGTTAGGGTTACGTATCATACAGGTTAGGGTTAGGGTTACGTATCATACAGGTTAGGGTTAGGGTTACGTATTATACAAGTTAGGGTTAGGGTTAAGTATTATACAGGTTAGGGTTAGGGTTAGGGTTACGTATCATACAGGTTAGGGTTAGAGTATACATATATAATATATATATATATAATATGTATTATACAGGTTAGGGTTAGGGTTACGTATTATACAAGTTAGGGTTAGGGTTAAGTATTATACAGGTTAGGGTTAGGGTTAGGGTTACGTATTATACAGGTTAGGGTTAGGGTTATGTATTATACAGGTTAGGGTTAGGGTTACGTATCATACAGGTTAGGGTTAGGGTATACATATATAATATATATATATAATATGTATTATACAGGTTAGGGTTAGGGTTACGTATTATACAGGTTAGGGTTAGGGTTAGGGTTAGGTATCATACAGGTTAGGGTTAGGGTTACGTATTATACAGGTTAGGGTTAGGGTTAGGGTTACGTATCATACAGGTTAGGGTTAGGGTTAGGGTATACATATATAATATATATATATATAATATGTATTATACAGGTTAGGGTTAGGGTTACGTATTATACAGGTTAGGGTTAGGGTTAGGGTTAGGTATCATACAGGTTAGGGTTAGGGTTACGTATTATACAGGTTAGGGTTAGGGTTAGGGTTACGTATTATACAGGTTAGGGTTACGTATCATACAGGTTAGGGTTAGGGTTACGTATCATACAGGTTAGGGTTAGGGTTACGTATTATACAAGTTAGGGTTAGGGTTAAGTATTATACAGGTTAGGGTTAGGGTTAGGGTTACGTATCATACAGGTTAGGGTTAGGGTTAGGGTTACGTATTATACAGGTTAGGGTTACGTATCATACAGGTTAGGGTTAGGGTTACGTATTATACAAGTTAGGGTTAGGGTTAAGTATTATACAGGTTAGGGTTAGGGTTAGGGTTACGTATCATACAGGTTAGGGTTAGGGTTAGGGTATACATATATAATATATATATATATATAATATGTATTATACAGGTTAGGGTTAGGGTTACGTATTATACAGGTTAGGGTTAGGGTTAGGGTTACGTATTATACAGGTTAGGGTTAGGGTTACGTATTATACAGGTTAGGGTTAGGGTTACGTATTATACAGGTTAGGGTTAGGGTTACGTATCATACAAGTTAGGGTTAGGGTTAAGTATTATACAGGTTAGGGTTAGGGTTACGTATCATACAGGTTAGGGTTACGTATCATACAGGTTAGGGTTAGGGTTACGTATCATACAGGTTAGGGTTAGGGTTAAGGTTACATATTATACAGGTTAGGGTTAGGGTTACGTATTATACAGGTTAGGGTTAGGGTTACGTATCATACAGGTTAGGGTTAGGGTTAGGGTATACATATATAATATATATATATAATATGTATTATACAGGTTAGGGTTAGGGTTACGTATTATACAGGTTAGGGTTAGGGTTAGGGTTAGGTATCATACAGGTTAGGGTTAGGGTTACGTATTATACAGGTTAGGGTTAGGGTTAGGGTTACGTATTATACAGGTTAGGGTTAGGGTTACGTATTATACAGGTTAGGGTTAGGGTTACGTATCATACAAGTTAGGGTTAGGGTTAAGTATTATACAGGTTAGGATTAGGGTTACGTATCATACAGGTTAGGGTTACGTATCATACAGGTTAGGGTTAGGGTTAAGGTTACATATTATACAGGTTAGGGTTAGGGTTAGGGTTACATATTATACAGGTTAGGGTTAGGGTTACGTATTATACAGGTTAGGGTTAGGGTTAGGGTTACATATTATACAGGTTAGGGTTAGGGTTACGTATTATACAGGTTAGGGTTAGGGTTAGGGTTAGGTATCATACAGGTTAGGGTTAGGGTTACGTATTATACAGGTTAGGGTTAGGGTTACATATTATACAGGTTAGGGTTAGGGTTACGTATTATACAGGTTAGGGTTAGGGTTACATATTATACAGGTTAGGGTTATGTATTATATAGGTTAGGGTTAGGCTTAGGTTTATGTATTATACAGGTTAGGGTTATATATTATACAGGTTTATTTTCAGTAAAACAAACACAGGGTTAGGGTTAGGGTTTATTGTCAGTAAAACAAACAAAAAAGTCATAGGCAAATTGCGAAACTGATTTAAAAAAAACCCATTACATACACAGTGAGACTAATGACAGTATAATTTTGAATTTGAAGGCAAGAAAGGAGGATGTAATATTTTGGAGGGATTTCCATTGTTGTCTTGAAGTCTCTTGGTTTTCATCAACGAATGGCTATCAGTCCGACATCAATCAGTTTCTGAATCTTCTGAGCAATGACTGGATTCTTTAAGTGGTCGCTAAGCGCCTGAGAGTCATGTCGAAAAAAAAGAATAAAAAGTCATAGTATAGTACTACATTTTTTAGTTTTGAGAACTTTATTTAAGCCAACTAATTATTTTTTTGTTGAGATAACTTATTCATATGTAATATAACTTTCAAGTTTTGAGTTCCACATACTAAAAAATTTCAAACAAGAAGTCGTGCCAACTAATTCTCTTTCATACAGAAAAACAAAACCAGTTCAGTTGACATGTTTATAGTAGTAACTGTTCAGTATCTGTAGTAGTAACTGTAATAACTGTAATCTGTAGTAGTATCAGTAGTAGTAACTGTGCAGTATCTGTAGTAGTATCTGTTGTAGTAACTGTACAGTATCTGTAGTAGTATCTGTAGTAGTAACTATGCAGTATCTGTAGTAGTAACTGTGCAGTATCTGTAGTAGTAACTGTGCAGTATCTGTAGTAGTATCTGTAGTAGTAACTGTGCAGTATCTGTAGTAGTATCTGTTGACCAAAACTATTAAATTGTTTAGACATTTCAAATTTATTTCAATTGTTTAGCAGACCCTGAATGTTTTTATTTTGTTTGTTTTTTTATTTTGTTTTGTTTTTATTCATCTTTTCCTTTCCTTACAGTGTATTTGTTGTATATTTTATAATTTATTTTTTTATTATTTTTATAGTGTAAGATATTTTTGCAGAACTGTAATGAAGCATCTGTATTGAACTTTTGAAATAAAATATTATAAAAAAAAAAAAGTAGTGGGGCAGCTAAACTGAAATATTCCGAATATCTATATCTTTTCATAACATATAAACCTACATCTGCGCCAAATTTGTTGCTTTTATCGCAAAATGCACAATTATTATGCTTAACAGCCCAGCTAAAGGTAGTTGAGATGAATACTTTTATATAATTTCCAACATAATTCAATATTTTTTGTTCAGTTTACCAAAAAGTATTTTTAAGACCAGCAATTTTAAGTTTTACAGTGTAGAGAAAGTTAAGATTGTTTCGAATAATGAGCCAAAGTGATTGAGAAAAACTGTACAATTCAAATACATTGAGTATAATGATCTTCAGTTGCTCTAAAGGTACAAAGAAAGCACACTAGGTGGCAGCATGAAACCACTATCAGGGAGTATTGGATGGCACGTCTTATATTACTTTCTGATTTTCCTATTTTTATGCATTTCCCTTGGGGTATACAAAACGTCTCAAGTATCTATGCCAAAAATAAAAAATAGTTATGGCAAGTATCATAATTACCAATTAGTATCTTGTCTTTTTCTGTCTGGAAGTGATGGAGGTAGGAATCAGTGTAATGTGAAGTCAGACTCGACTCGGCATGGCTCTAACAGCTGAAGGTGCATGCTGAGACTCAATAACAGCATAATGTGGACAGAAGCAGCAGGGTGTCTTTATTTCTGTTGCTATAGCTTAACCAAGTCAGCATTCATGATACACAGAGACATACTGGGAAGCTACAGAAGCCTTCAACACTTACAGTACTAGTGATCGGAACGAACAACGATGAGGCAGAGGACTGAAACAGAAGTCAAAACAAAAACAGAAGAAAAAAGATTTATGGCACTCATTTTTAGTTTATATACTCAGAATAATATTGCTTTTAAAAACACAACCTCTATCCGTCATCATTGTTGTTTCATCACGTTAATATTTTCACTGCATTTTAAATATCAAATATATTCCTTTACTGACGTTATTGCTAACATTAAACGTACCTAACATTAGATATATATTAGTTACTTTGATAATAGTTTTGTTCAAAAGTACAAATTTTTACAGAAAATAACAGTCCATGTTTGGAAGGATATATACTGGGGACGAGTCGACTTCAGGACATGCACAAGGATCTGATAGGAGGGTCGTAAGCGGGTCTCCCATTGGATGAGAGGAGCTGTCACTCACACAGCCAGTCACACATGCATTCTTCACTGGTATTTTAGACATCAGGTACAATCCTTTATTCATATTTAGTTCTGTTTGAAGCTACACTACTCGACTCCGATCCATAAATAGGAGCTTTACATGCCAACAAGAGACACTTCGCCGGAACAGCCGTTAGTCAGCCAATCAGAGCGCTGATTCAGTTCCCTCCCAGTGTTAATAAATAAAAATGGCAAAGAGGTTGACGGACAGGTACAGTGAGGACATTACAGACACACACAGACACACACACACGCACAGTGATATTAAGGGTGGTAGATGCACGACGACACACTCGGATGGAGTGAGAAGGCAGCCCATTCAGCAAATGATAAATTTGTTGACTAATGCACATAAAATATCATGTTTCAGGACTCTTTAATCCAAATAAACCATTTTTTTTCGAGTTTTCTTTTTACAGATTTGAATGCTCTTAAATAAAAGCTTCTACTGTAAATTGTCACAATAGAAATAATACATAATCCTGTCTTTATGTGTAAAATATCATCCGATTACACTGTTATCAGGCCATTAAATAGGCGTTATCAGTCGCTATAAGCACCATAGATGTGCATCAATAGGAGCCTACTACACCTACTATGTTGTAAAAGTGAAAGTGAAACTTAAAAGCTACACGTTCTAACATGTAAAACTGAATGAAACCGTCATGTTTTGAACACAAACAAAAAGGCTTCTTTAGGTTTAGGCGACAAAACTACAACTTCTTTAGGTTTAGCAAAAAAAAAATCTTTAAGTTTAGCGAAAAACATCGTGTTTTGGGTTAAAATAACTACGAACACAAAGACAAGTACACATTGTTGGTTTCACACAGGATGCGGAACCTGATCTCCTGGGTGAAAACCCTGTGTTTTGTCGCTGTCGTGTTCTTTTATTCCTTCTTTCGGTGATCTACCATGTGAATAGGTGATAAAACCTACTAGTGGGTGTAATAGGCCCCACATCTATGGGACTTATAGTGACTGATAACGCCTATTTAATAGCCTGATAACATGTCTAATCGGCTGGAAATATGCAGCCAATTGTTTTGGGTAAAAAATATAATTGTGTTCAGTAAAGCTTTCTGAAATCACTTATAATCAAATGATGTGCAGCTACATGTTGGGACAAAGGCCCTGAAACCCAAATCTGTGTCATCGTGAGGTTTTCAACTTTTAATTAGATCTGAATAATTCATTATCGGTGCCACATGTGTGTAAGCTGAAACTCACAGTTCTTTCTAAGGATTATGTAATGATGCATTTCTCTGTCTTCTCATCTTTCCATCACATCTCCACCTCTCCTTCTGCCCTCTCCCTCGCTCTCCTCCTCCTCTGTCCTTTTCTCCTTGCCTCGTCTCTGTACCTTTCCACCTCCATTTTCCATCCACCCATCCATTGTGTCCTGTTGGCTGGCAGGCCAGGGGGCTGAGCAAGCGCTCTGTCACATTATCCTGCCGCTGAGTGAATTACTCGGCCTCCATTAGACTAACGAGAAAGCAGGATGACGGAGAGAGAGAGAGAGAGAGAGATGGGGGGGAGGGGCCGGGGGACGGAGAGAGAGAGAAAGAGAGCACAAGGAGGAAAAGGGGAAGAGTGATGCTCACTGAGAGATGGATGAAGGACGGAAGGAAAGAGAGATGATGAAGAGAAGTTAGATGAGGTGGAAGGAGAACGATACGAAGAAGAGGGGGGTATAAAGAAAAGGATGGGAGGTCTGACACGAGAGCGAGCGAAGGGAGTGAACGATGAAGAGGAAGAGTGAGAAAGACAGGAGAGGAGGTTGATTAGAGATGAAGATGAAACGGGCGGAGAGGCGGAAAGCAGGGCAACGGGGCGGTGATGGAGGGCGAGGAACAGATGGAGGATGGGGAAGGAAGAGGAAGAGGAAGAGTGGGAGATGTGAGGTGGAATAAAAAAGGGAGGAAAAGAAGTGAAAGGACAGAGAGGGAGATAATGAAATACATCACAGCTGTACATGACACTGAGTGGACGACACACACACTCACACTCACACATAATTCAGTGCAGTTCAGTAGAGTAACGGTTCCTGAACGGGGCTGTAGCCACATTTTAGAAGGACTGACGTCACGGACCGAATACCGACGACGACGTGACCTCATAGCTACGACCCCGCTTCTCACCAAAGAAGGATCGGATTGAAAAACGCACAAACATACACATTATACGGTATATTTAAAGGGTTAACTTTTAGCGTTTTGAATGAGTCTGAAGCTAGAATTCAACTTCACTACTAGCAACTCTCACTGTGGTATAAATATATACTAAACCTGGAATCATTTACTTACTGATCATGTAACAAAGGGAATAGTATTATTTTTACATTATGGAGGAATTCAATTTATTTTTTATATAGCGTCAAATCATAACAGAAGTTATCTCTTTTCATATATAGCGGTCGAGAAAAGTAAAAAAATTCACGTCTTTTAATAACCACGTTTCCTCAACCTTGATGGAAAACGTCACAAGGTCAAGTAAAGGAGGATTCATGAGGGCGTCTGCCTTCGACCGGTTGGGTTGAGAGTGATATAACGGTTTTATTATATCATCTCTCTGCCAGTGTCGTTCTGAACGCTAACACCCAAATTGCGCCAAGGTAAGAGTATTTTAAAATCCTACATATAGTGGCTTTACAGTGAGACTAACTTTTGGAAAATAAATAAATAAACATAATCTTTTTCTTACAAATAAGAAATGTATAAGCAGTAAAACACACCCTTACTGAGTTAAAGCCCCCCACCCTCCAGTGTATTTTGGCATTTCTATGATATTTCATACCTAGTTGAGTCATTTCAAGTTGATTAGTCAAACTGTTTGCCATTTTTTTTTGACAAATAAGTTAATTTCTTTTTGTTAAACATTATCAGTAGACATTTTTCAGTTCCTCTGCTCATGATATGCAAATAAAAGACAGTGACAGGTATGGCACGAAACTGCTGACAGAGGCGAAGCTGAGGAGGACCATAAACATTAACATGACTTGAATGTTAGGTGAACTTTTTGAAATGTAAATTAGGCACCATTCAGTTGGGCTGAATGTCAAACACCATCTAACAGTATACGGATAGAAGGATAATAACTTACAAACCTACATGTCACATCAAACTAGCATAAAGTGGTTTTACAGAGGGGAAATGTAGGGAGTCTAAAGCGGCCTTTTCCCACACACAAAAACACTCGGATATAACCAAGCTTATGGCTTTACCACATGAGAAATACACAAGTGAAGCGGAGCACGACAGGTAATCGGTAATAGTGGTCATAACAGTAGCAATGAACAAGACTAAAAAAAAGGCCTTGACAGAAATAAAACAGTGTTGTTGAGTCCAAAAAACAAACAAAACCCTGATATGTTGGAAAGAAGGAATCGTCAGAAAAACAAAAGATGAGTTTATGAGATCAACATAAAACGGCGTGTCCACACAGGGGAATGTCGGGAGCGCGTGGTGGCGGCGGAACCGGTCGTTTATTAATTTCGGCGTCCGTGTTAACAGGTTAGAGCAGCCACACGAGGTCTTGGCTATTTTTTTCCACGAGCCGCGTATGGTACATTACTACAGTTTCAATGTCTATAAAATATGTCACGGACATGAATAAAGATTTATTTTTAAATCAACACTTCCTGCTTTCATTTTAAAAATAAAATTCTGTGGACAGAATTCCTTCATTTTTCGCTTTCATTCTGAAATATTTGCAGGACAGTGTTGTAGAACATGCAGTGACTTGCACAGCTACATGAATGATTGAAGTACGGGGGTTTTAATGGTGGATTATTACTATTATTTACAAATAACCAAACGCTTTTTAACCTTTCTTTGTCTAAAATAAATATAAATTACATTAATAATGAAATTAAATGGCCATTATGAAAGGCAAATTCTATGTAGAAAGAAAGGGCTGGTAGCAGCAGCTGGTGTGGACGCCGTGAAACACGCAGCCGCCGCCGCACTGCTGACGTTCCCTGTGTGGACAAAGCGAAAGACAAAGTGAGTCAACAGTAAACCAGCAGGGGTGCAGTGTCATGGGCCTGTTGAGATCTGAGTTAAACACACACACACACATATATGCACGCACACAAACACACACCCGAGGTAATGACACATCTTTGACATTTTCTAATATTCCTCCGTATTGATGACGACTTCCCTCCATAGCCCTTTAGTTTCACACACAAATCCAGAAAAAAAACACATAAATAAATAGTATAAATAATACAAATAAAGATCAACAGTGCCTGTGTTTGTGTGTGGAGTGAAACAAGAGAGAAAAAAAAGAAGAAAGTTTTAATGAAGTTAGACTTCACTGAGGGGCTATGGAGGGAAATGGCCACAGCTTGTTCTCTCTGCCTTCCCCAAACCCTCCCCCGTCATTCTCTCATCTCTCTGCTGAGGCTCTTAGAGGTCAGTGCAGCGCTCCTGCTTGCTGTAGTGGTCAAACTGGCTCTTCCAGTGCATCATGTAGGAGGACCAGCGGTGGAACTCCACCTTCCACTGACGCTCTGCCTCGTCTATGTTGTCTGAGAGAAAAGAGACAGAGACACAGCGGAGAGACGGGTTAGCAGTTGACGCCATGTTGGAGTCGTTGTAGGGCTCTGGGAGAGGATGTCGACGGAGTCTGAGGGCCACGTTGAGGGAAGAAGAAAATCTGAGATTTCATGAATAACGTTGTAATAATACGAGAAAAAAGTCGTAATTTAATGAGAATAAAATCAAACTATTTCAAGAAAAAAAGTTGTAATAATACGAGAATAAATAATAAGTTTATGAGAAAAGAAAATCGTAATATTACGAGAATAAAGTCATAACTTTACGTGAAAAAAAAATTGTAATATTACAAGAATAAAGTCATAACTTTACGAGAAAAAAGTCGTAATAATACGAGAATAAAGTCATAACTTTATGAGAAAAAAAGCCGTAACATTACGAGAAAAAAGTCATAACTTTACAAGAATAAAGTCGGAATTTTACGAGAATAAAGTCATAACTTTTTGGGAAAAATAGTCTAAATATTACGAGAATAAATAATAAGTTTATGAGAAAAAAAGTCGTAATATTACGAAAATAAAGTCATAACTATGGGAAAAATAGTCTAAATATTACGAGAATAAATAATAACTTTACGAGAAAAGAAAATCGTAATATTTCGAGAATAAAGTCATAACTTTACGCTGAATCTCAAATTAACCTAAAGGTTCCCAGCTTTCAGATGATGTACACCACTTCTCAGTGACATCTACTGTTGACCTTTTATCTCCCCCTGAACGTCCCCGGTCCCAGAGTGGTGAGGGGTTACAGTTACTGGGAGGATAAGGACCAGTGAAGACCTGTCGTCGCTACAGATGTCATGTGTTGTGTTTAGAAAGCAGTGTTTACCAGTGATGTTGAGGAGGCGTGGCAGGAAGCGGTTCCAGAAAGCGCACATCTGGTTCCTCAGACCTTTGTGGACCTTCAGTTGTTCCGTGTTGAGTCCGACGTGTTTCTGCTCGCTGACTGTGAACAGAGGCCAGCGCTTCTTGGTGTCTACCAGCCCGTCATGGTTCACATTGGGATTTCTGACAGGGAGGAGGTACGAGAGACACAAGTGATTAACAATAGATAAAATGGAAACCCTAACTCTAACTTCTGGTCATCTCAAGATGGAGTACGGTGTACTCGTCTCTCTCCGCTGCACATTATAGTTAATATCTGTGACGCCTCACCCAGTTCGTGCAAAGTTGGCCCAGTATTTCATCATGCGTTGGCTCAGTTTCTCCTCCTCTGAGGTGTAGTTGAGTCTCTTCACCAGCGGCAGGCCGAAGACGAACTCGATCTCGTAGCCGTGGATCACACCCATCCACTCCGGCCAGGCCAGGTTGGACGCTCGGTGGTCGAACAGGTAGAGGTAGACTCCTCCTGGAGGAAAGAAGGAGGAGAGACAGTCACGTATCACATTTCTATTGGGACACATACAGTATGTTATCTACCATCCACGGGCCTTCCACCAGTTTCAGACTGAACTTTAGGGGACTGAAATGATGCACAAGACATCTAAACACTCTAAAACACAGACGTCTGTCCCTGGCTGAGTGAATGAGTGAGTGGTCGAGTGTTGGAGTTTCTCTATTGGCCGTTGCTCTTTCAAAATGAATAGGCGAGGCAGTTTTTCAGCTGGCAACGCCGCGGCAAAACCTTTGCTGCCACAGCAAAAAAACAAAAAATCCCCCCAAAAAATAAAACATTCGGCAATCAATCATCTGATTCCCCGCGTTAATACATGCTATGCAAAGCGTTTGTTACTCTATCCGCAAAGATAGATATTTATTACTTCTTTCATTATTTAGATTTTGAGAATATAAAAAAAAAAACACATTTTATCTGTTCAAAATGTACCTTAGAGGGAGATTTGTCAAGTATTTAATACTCTTATCAACATGGGAGTGGGCAAATAGGCTGTTTTATGCAAATGTATGTATATATCTATTATTGGAAATCAATTAACAACACAAAACAATGACAGATATTGTCCAGAAACCCTCACAGGTACTGCATTTAGCATAAAACAATATGCTCAAATCATAACATGGCAAACTGCAGCCCAACAGGTAACAACAGCTGTCAGTGTGTCAGTGTGCTGACTTGACTATGACTTGCCCCAAAACTGCATGTGATTATCATAAAGTGGGCATGTCTGTAAAGAGGAGACTCGTGGGTACCCATAGAACCCATTTATATTCACATATCTGGAGGTCAGAGGTCAAGGGAGCCCTTTGAAAATGGACAATGACAGTTTTTCCTCGCAAAGATTTAGTGTAACTTTGGAGCGTTATTTAACCTCCTTCACGACAAGCTAGTATGACATGATTGGTACTGATGGATTTATTAGGTTTTCTACAACCTAGAATAGTAAATCACGTTAATGCATTACCATTATTGGCTTGTGTGGTGTCAGAGTTGTCCCCAGATCTCAGGCATGAAGGACGAATGTCAAACATTGGGTTTCCCTCATAAAACTACAGTCTACTAGATGCCGTCTGGCTTTGTGAGGAAACAAAGTGCTCCTCTACTGGTGACCGCTCTGTGAAATGGAGCACACTCACATATCTCTTTACCTTGTGAGTTCCCTCCGCTGTTCATCATCCCTCCCATGTTAGCCTTGAGGGCGTTGTGTTGGGCGTAGGAGCGAGCAAAGTGGGCCAGCGGGCAGATGACGTTATGGTCGCCCACGATGTCGTCCATGGCGTCGCGGTTCTTCGCTCCGTTGTTCTCATCCATCCAGTCGGTGTACTGCAGCACCACCGCCTCCAGGCCGATATCGTTAGCGTGCGGTACGCCCAGCTTGACGCCTGCCACAGTGAAGTTTAAAGCTTTTATTCTCTCTGATTAGTCACATTAACAAAATGATTATGGAAAGAACTGGCAAATTCTGCAATCACATAAACAGTTAGGTGAAGAGTTTATACGGTATTCTGTGTGTCTCTCTATCCTAGCAGGAGTGAGCTTCACCTTCCAGGAAGTCCTCTCTGGAGATGAGGCTGTCGTTGTCCTTGCTGAAGCCCGGAGCTCCGTACAGCAGGAAGTAGGAGCCCTCGTCCTGGTTGACCCCGAGCAGGATCTGAGTGTCTTTAAAGTTGCCCGAGCTGAGCATGGCCTCGGGAGTGTCGGGCAGAACCTCGCCATCCACGACGGGGACGAATGAGAACCGGAAGAGGGCTGACCACGGCAGGACCTGCCAGGATGACAAATGTACCACAGAGTCAGTGAGTGACTGAAATAACACCCAAAAGACTCCTGAATCGCAGGTCGTCTTGCGGACAGACCTGACAAAGCATGAATTCAGACATTTTTACAAATGGTGACGTGACGTAGTTAATTCGGCATCCTTTTCATACGTTTATTGCAATTAGATAATAGCAAACTCTGTAGTGAACAAGCTTAATTCAGCCGACGTTTGACTTGCTAGAGACAGTGAATACAGCTCGATGAAATGCATGTTTTTCTTTTGTTCAAAATGTACCTTAAAGGGAGATTTGAAGTATTCTATTTAATACTCTTATCAACATGGGAGTGGACAAATATGCTGCTTTATGCAAATGTATGTATATATCTATTATTGGAAATCAATTAACACAAAACAATGACAGATATTGTCCAGAAACCCTCACAGGTACTGCATTTAGCATAAAGAATATGCTCACATCCTAACATGGCAAACTGCAGCCCAACAGGCAACAACAGCTGTCAGTGTGTCAGTGTGCTGACTTGACTATGACTTGACCCAAACTGCATGTGATTATCATAAAGTGGGTAAAGTCTGTAAAGGGGAGACTCGTGGGTAACCATAGAACCCATTTACATTCACACATCTGGAGGTCAGAGGTCAAGGATCTGCATTACCTGCCACTCCTGGTCGATGAGCTCCTGTGCG
Organism: Sebastes umbrosus; assembly: GCF_015220745.1. NCBI lineage: Eukaryota > Metazoa > Chordata > Actinopteri > Perciformes > Sebastidae > Sebastes > Sebastes umbrosus. The sequence continues at coordinate 4,384,681 of NC_051290.1, forward strand.
GTTTTACCGCGCAGACAGTCCACCAGCTCGGTGTCGTTGCCTCCGTTGCAGCCGACCAGTTTACCCAGCAGCGTGGCCCGTCTGCGGGCCTCAGCGGGGCTGACCGAGGCCCAGGGACAGTTGGGGACGCCGCTCTGCAGGATGGCCCTGGTGAAGGTAGGCCGGCTGTCTGGAGACAACAGGTGGAATCCTACCGAAGCACCGCCAGCGCTCTCACCAAAGATAGTCACCTGAGAGAGCAAATGGAGAGGATCAGGAATCAAAATGAGATCACTACTTCAATCACAGGCGAAATAAAAACAGTGAGAAACTACTAACCTGTTTGGGGTTTCCACCGAAGAAATGGATGTTGTCTTGAACCCACTGCAGCGCCATCCTCTGGTCCAGCAGACCCACGTTGCCGGGAGCCTCGGAGGAGCCGTGCAGAGCGAGGAAGCCGAAGGCACCGATCCGGTAGTTCATGGAGACCACGATGACCGTCTCGCTGTGAGCGAGGTAACGGCCATCATACACGTCCAGAGAAGAGGAACCACTGTAGAACCCTGGAAACATCACATCGTATAGTTTATCGTATAGTAACCCGTTGGATCACAATCTCCCACAAGCAGACAGAAGCTTTGCTGTAGATTTAAATGTCCACAACACCAGGTGATTAGAATTCAAGGGCACAGTTCTTGTTTAATGTTTAATGTCACTTCTTTCAGCGCATACCAGATCCACTCCTTCCTTTCTTACCTTTCACAATAAAAGCCCTAGACATATACGCTGTGTCACTGTTTACCAGAGGGGACTCAAATTTACTCAAGAGTATTTTACTAAGAGGAATCACAGCTTACACTAGCTTCAGGCTATACAACCATTTACCTCAGACTAGTTGGTCCTCTGCCTGTGCAAATCTATGCAAAGCTATTTGAGCGTTATTTAGTGTTGCAACTCGTCGCAAATTTGCATCGCTATGAATAGTTCTGATGCAGAATATTCACAGGCAAGCATTTAGCGTTTTCATGTTGTCTACTCGTCACGCCCCCGGTGTGTAAAGGCCTTAAAGACACAGACGCAACAAGCCGACATCAAAGAACTAGCGGCGATGAAGTCCGACTGTACCGTCCACTCAATCCAATGTCTTCTCTGTGTGGAGTGAACATTACTACTTCCAGATTGGGCTGGGCTATATGACGATATATATCATCAAAACCCAATAAAAATATCCATCCTATATATTTTTCTATTCAAGTTCTTAAAATGAGAAAATACTCTTTTGTCAAGTATTGAATTCACACAGGAGTATACAGAAAGAGGCTTTACCATCTGGTTATTGCATATAGTATTTATACTATCTATTTATTGAATTACCAGAAATGATGCTATATCGTGATATATATCATATTCAAGATATTAAATGTCGGAAACATTTCATTTTACAGGTCCAAAGATTTCATGGTAATTAGGTGATAATTAGCAAGTAACCTATTAGAAATTTCTGTGGAATTACTGCCAAATTACCCCAATATTTACCTCAAAATGACTTCATTATAATCATTATTTAATAATTATATTCTAAAATAGCATATAATGGTTAAAATAGGGCCCTTAGGCTTGAGAAGCGGCACTTCATCGGAGGTGGAAAACTTATAAAAGACACTTCTGATCAGGTACAAATCTCACCATTGTGTGACTTATTGTCGACACAAATATAACCTGGTAGCTGATGTCATGATTCAGGGAGGTTTTTAAAGAAATTTCAAAGAAGTTATTTGCTTATTATTATAATTATTTTTTAAATTATTATTATTATTTATTATTATTATTTAATTTTTATTATTATTTAATTTTATTATTATTATTATTTAATTTTTATTATTATTATTTTTTAAATTTTATTTTATTATTATTATTATTATTATTACTATTAGTAGTAGTTGTAGTATTAGTATTATTATTATCTATTTATCAGCAGACACGGAAATAAAGCATATTAATTAACTTTGTATTCTTTTCCTGGAAATGTATTAAATAAATTACCAGCTATAGCGGAATATAATTATTAAATCATGTTTGTAATAAAGTCATTTTCGAGGTAAATATTGGGGTAATTTGGCAGCAATTCCAAAGAAATTTCAAAAAGGTTACTTGCTAATTATCACCCAATTACCATGAAGTGTTACCGAAATGACCTATATCGTGATAGAAGGTTTTGACCGTATCGCCCAGCCCTACTTTCAGATCGTCTTCTTACACAGAGCGGAGGAGGAGGAGGACGGAGGACGGAGGAGGAGGAGGAGGAGGAGGAGGAGGACACAGATGTTTAAGATTGAAAAAATAATTGCCAATCTTGTAATGCTCCCTGCCGGAGCAGGAGGCACGACCTGGTGCACTGCTGACCAAATGAGTCACGTCTATAACCAATTTAGATTTCTCATTCTGAAAAAGTCGTGACCGAGTACCTCCGCCGTAGATCCACACCATGACGGTGAGGTTGTGCGGTCTGGGCGAGGAGGGCACCCAGACATTGAGGTACAGGCAGTCCTCGCTCATGTCTCTGTTGGGGTTCCACATCTCGCTGCCTTGGAAGCCCGGGTACGACGTGTCCACGAACTGGTAGCAGGCGTTGGGATAATCGTTGGCCTCGAACACCCCCGTCCACGGGCGCTTGGCCTCGGCGCGACGGAAACGCCGCTTCCCTACCGGTGCCTCGCCGAAGGGGATGCCCAGGAAGGCGGTGACCTGGCTTCGGTCCGGCATCGGCATGCGGATGCCTCGGACTCGACCGGCACGCGTCTGAACGATGAGGTCCGCCTCGCTCTGGGAGGAGCAGGTGGGGATGAGGAGAGACAGGAGGAGGATCGGGGAGAGGAGGAGAAGGACGGAGGTCTGCATGATGGAGGCGAAGACGAGTCTTTGCGGCTGGAGCTGTGGTCGTGATTCCCTCTCCGATCAGGGAGGGCTGGGTCTGTTCTGCTTCCCCTCAGCTCTACAGACACACAGAGAGAGAGAGAGAGAGTAATGTGATTACGGTAAAGGAGAGTGATGTAGAACAGAGGGAGAGAGAAATAAGATGAGGAAAGAGATGACAGGACAGAGGAAGTAGGAAGTGTCATCAAGGTAGATCCAAAAATTTGTTCAGACAGGCAGACGACTCAAATCCAAATGATTAGTTTTCACGCGTAATCCTTCGAAGCTTCGACCGTTGCCATGACAATCGACCTAAAAATCACTGTTCAAATGCTTCGTTTGTATATGTATGATTCTGATGATTTTATCTGTTCAAAATGTACCTTAAAGGGAGATTTGTCAAGTATTTAATACTCTTATCAACATGGGAGTGGACAAATATGCTGCTTTATGCAAATGTATGTATATATATATTATTGTAAATCAATTAACAACACAAATCAATGACAGATATTGTCCAGAAACCCTCACAGGTACTGCATTTAGCATAAAACAATATGCTCATATCATAACATGGCAAACTGCAGCCCAACAGGCAACAACAGCTGTCAGTGTGTCAGTGTGCTGACTTGACTATGACTTGCCCCAAACTGCATGTGATTATCATAAAGTGGGCATGTCTGTAAAGGGGAGACTCGTGGGTACCCATAGAACCCATTTATATTCACATATCTGGAGGTCAGAGGTCAAGGGAGCCCTTTGAAAATGGACAAGACAGTTTTTCCCTAAATTTAGCGCAAGTTTGGAGCGTTATTTATCCTCCTTCACGACAAGCTAGTATGACATGGTTGGTATTAATGGATTCATCAGGTTTTCTAGTTTCATATGATACCAGTTTCTACACTCTAGCTTTAAATCTGACCCCGCTACAACCTAAAAATCGCAAGTTGCGTTAAAGAAATCAGTGGCGCTTTTGTGTTATAACACGTTAACTTTAACATCCCTAATTTAAACTAATATGATAACACAAAAAAATGTATGTGTTTTGATCAAGACTAAATTACTTTTAAAAAGAACAAATTACTTATCAAGAAAAATATTTTTCAAGTGGCCACAAATCTCTTCGGGTGCATATCACAAATAATTTCTATACATAAGATACAGTTGGATCAAATGTGAAAATCAAAAAGAGGTGTGTCCCTATAGGTCTGAGTAATCAATACGCAAAATCATGTATAAAATAATCAAAAAGTAATGATGCTTATAACACAATATGATCATTAAATTAATATCTAAAGGCTGGATTGAACAGCATTCTCCATGTCTTGGATTTAGGCAGCCAGTTAAACAGATGTGATGGCTTCTTTAGGATGTCTACACACCCTGATGCACGTTATCAGACTGAATGTAGCCGTGTAGGCGGGCTGTGGCTTCCCAGAAAAGACTTATTAAATATTCAACACAACACCAAGACAACAGCAGTCTGCTGCTCCACAGCACAGACGAACCACGTCGGTGTAGAATCAAACTGCTTCTGTTTATGTTCAAGTCAGTTCTATAAAAAGATTCGGTAACAACTTCATGTTACAGGTCCGCAAATTTCACGGTAATTAGGTGACAAATAGCAATAATTACCTCAAAATGTATCGGAAATTACTTTATTATAAACATGATATGCTAAAAGGGCATATAATGTTTAAAATAGGGCCCTTAGGCTTGAGGAAACTAATAGAAGACACTTCTGATCAGGTACAAATCTCACCATTGTGTCTCATTATTAGCTCTAATTATATATTATAACCTGCTTAGAGTGAGTGTTACTAAGTTAAACAAGTCTTAATTTCCTCTCTTACATCTATCTTATATTGCTGTGAAAACATCTCCTTCAAACAACTGGATTTATTCAAGTTTCTCACCAAAAACTACATTTTACAAGATTACATTTGAACGCATCATGAGAGCGTTATAATTTACCAACGCCCAATAGTCATTTTCTACTGAGCAGAGCTTCAACACACTATAATGTAACTCTATGGAACCGGCAAGAAAATTGGATATACGAGACTTATATATGAGGGTTCAATCGGCTTGATTTATGCAACAGTTTTCTACAGTTTTTGCAGAGCATTTTAAACGTCAATATGGAGTCGATCATGTTTCATTTAATTGCGGGAAGCCCAAATCGTGATAGCGATTAACATTCGATTAGTTGTGCAGCCCTACTTTGAGTCAAAACCTCTTAAAGGTCCCATATTGTAAAAAGTGAGATTCTCATGTCTTTCATATTATAAAGCAGGTTTAAGTGCTTTATAAATACTGTTAAACTATCAAAACGCTCAATATATGGAGAAATACACACAGCCTGTAATCAGAAATTGTGCGTTTGAAACAAGCCGTTAGGATTTCTGTCCATTTGTGATGTCACAAATATACAATATATATAGATCATTACATGGTTTTAAACGTAAACATTCTGAATGTGTCCCTGTTTATTTCCTGTTTATTATGTAAATAACATCAGCTGACAGGAAGTAAACATGGACCCAAACTGTTGCCTAGCAACGCAATTCCGTAAAAATGCATTAAAACGGAGCGTTTCAGACAGAGGGTGAATACAGGTATATTCAGGCAGACAGTATGAGGAAAATAAAGTTTTTTTTTTTAACATTACAGCATGTTAACATGTTCTAGTAGAAACACAAAATACAAGTAAGAACCTGAAAATGAGCTTGATATGGGACCTTTAATCTTGTGTCTGAATGCAGTTGTTGCTCAGTGGAACGGAGAGCTATACCTCGGAGTAATCGAGAACGCCAGTGTTGAGACTCAGATAGATTCTCCATGTTGCTCTGCTCAGGCTGATCGGATTACTTGATATCGTGATGTAATTTCATCTCCATTTCACATAGTGTGTATTTCAAAAACATTCACTATATGCTATGTTGTTGCACCACTAGTACAAATACCTTTTTCATCTGCAACCTTCCAAGGTGAAGGTTAAGTATTTGTAACTGTATTTGCTGGAACAGTTTTGTGTTCCACTTTCGGAGGAACACTTACTGTACGGTATCGTAGTGATGAAACCCGACTGCAATAGCTGAAATCTCAATTACCAAGTTTCCACTGTGAAGGAGGGGAGAGTTATTTTCTTTCAGCGGGCCGACGTGTTAAAAGCCCCTCAGTGCTCAACAACAAAGGCTGAGACAGGTGTGTGGTCATGAGGGGGACTATAAAAAGGCATCAGAGTAAAACCCTAGTAAATGCCACGCTGTTTGATGGATTAATGTTCCACTTACCAGATACTGTAAATATCTCCTCATAGTAAGAAATGTAATAACTCTAAGAGACTGTATGAAAGTTATAGTTTGGGCGTGCTGGGAGAAGGGATATTTATTTTTGTCACCAACTTTTTTATTTCTATTTTTATCTTATACCAGCTAGCTGTACATTATCCCACTTATTACACAGCTACTTACTTAAGAAATCAATGATTTGACACAAAAACAGTCTGCCAGAGTATAACATCTGTACTGTGTCCATAGCAACAGTCTGTTATACATAGCAACGGGCTGTTATACATGGCAACGGTCTGTTATACATAGCAACGGTCTGTTATACATAGCAATGGTCTGTTATACATAGCAACGGTCTGCTATACATAGCAACGGTCTGTTATACATAGCAGCGGTCTGTTATACATAGCAACGGTCTGCTATACATAGCAACGGTCTGTTATACATAGCAACGGTCTGTTATACATAGCAACGGTCTGCTTTAAAGAAATAACAGATTGTATAATGCTGCGATTGACCAATCAGAATCAAGTATTGAACAAAGCCGTGTAATAAATCCTGATAATGAACACCTCGGGAATATTTAGTCGGAAAAACATGTTATAACAGTGACTCACATTGGGTGAGAGTTTCGAATAGAATGTGCAAAAAAAGACAAAGTTAAACTTAAAACAAAAAGAAAACATTGTTCTTTTCTCCAGTTATATACCAATAAATGAATAAGGATATTCAGTTTACAATGATAGCTGATACATATGATGACAGATGGAAGGTCAAATCAATGTAGATGTCAATCCGTGGGTTGTTGCACCCAGGAGGAAACTGCAGTACTCTGCTGTCCTTGCACCTAATAAAAAGTAATTAAAGAAACAGCCGTGGGCTCCGGTTTCCTCCCGGGCTCAACTACGGACCGACATCTATGCTGTCGAGTATTATGCTTTCAACTATGAGGTTTCTATATGCCCTCATTAATTACTCACGAGGATGCAATTCATCTGCAGTGACATTTCTACAAATAGCCGCATTGTTGCTAAGTCTGAACCATTATTTGAGCCAGATTTGACTTCAAGAGACGTGGACTTGGACTTGACATTTGTGACTAATCCCCGGCTTATAAAAAACAGTTGAGGGATACTGCAGCGGTTATTGTTGGTGGTCTGGAAATGGCTGTAATTGATACGGCCTTACCCCCATAAACTTCATCTATGGGGTCAGTAATCTTTGAGCTATAACAACCATCTGCAGTTTGTTTGTTGTACCAATTTAATATCAGTAGGGATTGTAATTCCTGTGTATTTTGAAGATTTTTTACATTATGTTTAAGATGCTGTTGTACGATTTATTATTTTAATATTAGCTAAATAGCATTATACATATATTTTTCACATTTAAATAAACACAGCACAAACAGCTTTCACTGTTACATCCCTTCTAATAAAAATATCTGCATCAAAATAAGACTTGTCCTTCTTCACAGTTCATCTCCTAAAACCAAAATGACACCAAAAACTTTTTTTTACCTAAAAAATTAAAATCAATAGAGCATTGCTTTCACTTTCACGTTGTGCTACATCCCTGCTAATCACCAAATATTTCCATCAAAATAAGACTTAAAATAAGGTTCTTTGTCGCCTGAGTTCATTGCATTTTCATTTTGCCCGTAAAATATACAGTATAATAGTCTTCTACTCGGGACTGCAGCCACAACATTTGAGCAATGTTTTTTTTTTTTTTTTTACAGGCGCTGCAGAAATGACAGCTCCCCAAAAGTGAAGCCAAAACATCCTGATCGCCCCCTGGTGGCGTAACGATCCTTTTTCTGTCCGGCATAACTTTAGCGAGTGTCCAACAAACAGTGTGTGTATTTGTGCTACACTAGCAGCTCTAGCATTGCCGGAAGCTTTGTGCTCGCCGCCGCCACACGCGTAGTCTACGTAACTTTAGTGAGTGTTTAACAGACCTTGTGTGTGTGTGTGTGTGTGTGTGTGTGTGTGTGTGTGTGTGTGTGTGTGTGTGTGTGTGTGTGTGTGTGTGTGTGTGTGTGTGTGTGTGTGTGTGTGTGTGTGTCGGCGGTGAGTGTGAGGTTGTTGGTGGCGTTATAACTGTGAACGTAGGTGTAGCAGTGTATGTACAGTTTATTTGTCGGTGAATAAATGCTACGAAACTACAACTCCTCCGCTCCGCTCAAGTGAGCCGGAGAGACCGGCGCCGACTTCCTGTATCCTGCAACTCCGGCTCCCGTTCTTAAGGTGGGCTGTTAAGGTGGACCAGCTTTTCTCCTTAAAGTGACGAGCCGCTCCTCTGAGCCGCTCCGCTTTTTAATTAATTATTAATATTTATTTTAACTGTGTTAACAGATAGCGATAATCGGTTAAAATGCTTAATGTCGGTTAACAGTTAAACGGTTAATTATTAACATCCCTAATCGGGAGTGAAAAAGTTGGATCGGTGCATCCCTAAATATCAACATAAGCCATGCAAACAAATATCAGTACTGATCTTTAGTAAACTCTATGCAAGCTGACCACACAGACACATAGTTTGATGCTGGAGTGAATATATCAGCTGGGTAATGTTTGCTGTTGGCGTACTGTGATGTAATGTTAATATTGTCAGACGTTTGTTTAAGTAAGATGATGAAGTGTCCGGGCCTGATTTTTTTTACATGTGTAACTCAGCAAAGACGAGGAGAAAGAGAATGAATCTCCTCTTTCGCTTTACTCGCACTGATGGAAAACATGTTGCGAGTCCATTGACAATATTACCTCCCTGTTTGTTTGAATGTGTGTGTGTGTGTGTGTGTGAGTGTGTGTGTGTGTGTGTGTGTGAGAGGGACAGAGAAAGGTGACATCACCAAAATAGATTCTCTATACAACTGAGAGGGAGTGCGTTCAGAAATAGTATCGATACAAAAACACACACACAGCTGCCCCCTATCCCTTACAGCACCTCCAAGCTAATCCCGTCACTATGACAACCATACATCGCAAAACATAAACAGGAGCCTCCAACCTGACAGGTGGGAGACAACTGGCTCCGGGCATTGTTGTGCATTTATAACACAAAATGAGGGAGTTCATAGCAGGAAGGTGGTGGACAGATTCAAACACATGAGAGCTAATGTAGACCATCAAATGTACAGCTAACCCTGAGACATGACCTCACACACATTAAATTATCTTAAAGGGCAACTTCAGCATTGCTTTTAATCTATTCTGCCATATTTTGTGTCTAAGTGACTAATGGGGACAATTTTTGAAATTGCTCCAGTACTGAGCGAGAGCGCTGCAGACAGCAGCTGCTAAACGGGCTGTAATGTAATCGGGCAATTCTTCACAATCAATGTACAAAGTGCTTGTTTTTGCCGCTGACAGGCTCAGATTGTTATTATAAGTGTACGATAACATTATGGAAAGGTCCCTACGGACAAATAAAATATTGCTGTGTCAATAAAAACAAAACGCAACTGAGTGGCGAGGCTAAACATTGCAGCAGATGAAAACATCACATCTGTATGGGTGGAGGAAAAAAATGATTCACATAAGAATCACAATTCTTACACTTTACAACTCTGAGTAACTACACACATGTAAAAAATTATTTTTTTACCTCTGTACTAACTTGGGCTGTCAATCGATTTATTTAGTTAATCGCAATTAATCACACATTTTGTATCTGTTCAAATTGTACCTTAAAGGAAGATTTAAATTTAAATTCAAGTATTTAATACTCTTATCAACATGGGAGTGGACAAATATGCTGCTTTATGTAAATGTATGTATATATTTATTATTGTAAATCAATTAACACAAAACAATGACAAATATTGTCCAGAAACTCTATAGCTAGGTATACTGTGCTAAACTATACTGTACTATACTATACTATGCTGTACTATAATATGCTGTACTATACTATATGGTACTATACTGCATGGTACTATAATATGCTGTACTATAATATGCTGTACTATACTATACCATATGGTACTATACTGCATGGTACTATACTATACTATATTATACTATACCATACTATGCTGTACTGTACTATACTACACGGTACTATACTATACTATGCTGTACTATAATATGCTGTACTATACTATATGGTACTATACTGCATGGTACTATAATATGCTGTACTATACTATACCATATGGTACTATATTGCATGGTACTATACTATACTATATTATACTATACCACACTATGCTGTACTGTACTATACTACACGGTACTATACTATACTATGCTGTACTATAATATGCTGTAATATACTATACTGTACTATACCATATGGTACTATACTGCATGGTACTATACTATACTATATTATACTATGCTGTACTATACTATGCTATACCATACCATGCTGTACTGTACTATACTATACCATACTATGCTGTACTATACTATGTTGTACTTTACTGTACTATACTATACCATACTGTACCATAAGATACTATACTGTACTACACTATACTGTACTGTACTATTGTATACTATACTATGCTGTACTGTACCATAAGATACTATACTGTACTATACTATGTACCCATACAGCTGCAGATCCACCCTGTACTGTAAACACTGGTAGAGGAGACACGTCTGCTGTAGTAGTGGACGAACTTTGAGGTCTGGGAATGTGGACTCAGATGAACTTTTCTACTGGCTCAGTCCAGCAACATGGAGGACTGTCATCGTATGTATTTCACTACAGCAGTGTTACGGGCCTGCCCGTAGCACAACTGTGGTCACAATTTGTGGTTCGGGGTTTTGTTTCAATCCCATGTTCCTGTCCTAATGTTGTCTCATGTGTTGTCCTTTCTCTTTATGAACTATAACTGCTGCTGTTTCACATTAAAATCACCAGGAGGGCTTTTACGCTGAAGTCCTGACTTCCAGTTGGCATCACCCTTGGTGGCATATTTCTGGCGCTGTATTTATAATCCCGCTTGCTGTGTATTTCCATCCAACACCTCTGCATGTCCCACTTTGAAAACAGTATAATTTCCTGTCAGAAACAAGCTGTCTGAAATCAGCCACCACCACCACACTGCTGGAAAACAGGAGGAGCGAAAGCACAAATGAAACGTAGCAAAAGGACTAAAGACTTTAACCTGATCAACCTCAAATTTGGTAAGTACTATCTTAAGATCTTTGTGATGAAAAGTTGTTCAAAGCTTCAGTTTTTTTTAATCGAACTATGTTGCCGTGGCGTGGCGGCGAAAAAGCACCATTCGCCAAAAAAAAAAAAGTTGTAACTTCGATGTACATTTTCCAATCTGCACCAAATTTCTCATGTGTGATAAAAATGTCTTAACAGATGATTCAGATGATTCAGATCCTGAAAAATTAATTTTTTTACGCTGAAGTTACAACTTCCCGTTTCATGGCGAATGGCTCAAAATGGCCGCCACGGTCGGGTCGTTCAGTTAAAACTCACCATTTAAATAACTTTTCATTCTTAAGGTCTTTAGATGGTCCTGACCAAATGTCATGTTGATCTGACTAAATCTGTAGGAGAAGTTTGTTAAAGAACACGGCCTATAAAATGCTAAAAATGGGCGAAAATCGCACATTCAATTCAAAATGGCTGACTTCCTGTTGAGTTTTGGGCATACCTCCAAGAGGCTTTTTTGTGCGTCTCCACATGTTATATCTGTCTGCCAAATTTCATACATGTAGGTGAAACAGGAGCGAGGGGCTCAATTTTTCCAACTTTCTAGGTGGCGCTAGTGAGTAATTCTGCAACATCCAAGCCCGAGACCCTTAAAATATAACATCTTTCACCGTGTCTGATAATTGTGCAAAGTTTAACAACTTTTTAAGCACCTTTAAGCCTTCAAAAATGACTGACGTTGTCGGTGCTCGGGCCCTAAATATGATCTGTTAAAGCCAATGGGTGACATCACAGATACTGGGTTCACGTTACTGAAAATCAAGGGAGGCCCTCCTGTAAGAGAAGGGGAAGGAAGGAGGGAATGGAAGAAGGAAAGATGTTTTTATGGGAGGGGGGGGGAGACGTACGCATCGCAATTATTTATAGCAGTGACAGCTGCGTGGCGGGAACAACGGGGAGGAGGTAAATGAGAGGTGGGAGGCTGCTGGGAAGTAGAGAGTAAGGATGCTGGAAAAGGAGAAGAGAGGAGAGGAGAGGATGGAACTGGTGTTTAGAGCACCTTCATGCTACATCTCAGTTTGACAGATGTCCAGGGTGGTTTGTTTGAAGTGAGAAGGTAATTTATGCCAAATAGTGAGAAGGTTTAAAGGTGGTAAGATACAGATGTTTGACATCTAACAGTGAGCAGTTCCTGGAATACCTACGATAACAAGCTTGAGTCATACTTGCCTGCCGTGAGACCTTAAAAAAAGAGTTAAGAGTTTCAGAGACTTTGTTTCCTGCATTCTGGTGACTTATATAAATAATATAAGTATACTGCAACAGCATTTTTATGTTAAACTTTTAATTTTACTTTTAATTCTCAGGAAAGAAAAACTGAATATTACAGTTTATTGCGACTTTTGTCAACTTTTTTAAGACAAGACCATGAGAAAAAGTTGAAGCATACACTTCTAGGGACTTTTACTTTGGAAAGTATATAAATTAATGTTAAAATGTTTGATTTTCAGCATGTATGTAGTCAGAGATGTCCTGAAGTCAAATATATCAGTCATCGTCAGGAATTATTTATTATCCAGGAACCCAAAAAAAAAATCAAAGAATAAAGACATTTCCCTCACCATGTAGTGGTATTTTCTTTTTAAATTATAAGAGACATGTAATGTTTTTATACTTCTGGTGAATATAATCCAATCAAGCTTATTTCCATATATGTATTTTGTATATACAGTTCCCTTTGTTAACACCTTATTTTGAAAACCGGACGTAGTCCCACATGTCTACTTCCTCTAACTTCTCCAAATCCGTCTCTAGCTCTCCCGTCAGCTCCGTTCTCTTTATACATCCATGGTCAGCTCCATCGGGGCCGTTTGAGTGCATTTAACATAAATGTCAGTATATGGGTGCTCTACAGGTGTAGCGTCGGCCCATTTGACCAGGGTGACGAGAGCGACGGCCGGCTCGACTACGATAACGTTTCCTACTAACTTTTCACTTTTTCGGATATTTTGTAGACATTTTTCTGACGTTTTTTTTTCGAAAATATTTTAGACATTTTTTTGCCTTTTTTCCGTCATATTTCGGACTGTTGTTTGAGCAAATTTCTGCCTTTCTCGGAAATTTTTTGGGCCATATTTCGGACATACTTTGGTATTTTTTCTGCCTTTTTTCAGCCTTTGTTCGGACTAATTTTCTAACATATTTCGGCCTTTTTTAGAAGTTAGCGTGCGTCTAGCTCTGCTTTTTCCTGGAATGTGTGAAACCCAAAGTGTTTCCATACTTTACTGGATATATAGTGTTTACCACGATGGATTTAACATGTGAGGGTGCAGGTCGTATCCACGTGGACCCTCCGATGTTTTCTGCATTTTCATTTCGGCTCGCTACGGTTTGTTTTGGTTGACGGATACGGAACCGGAACGGATATGACGTCACGTTACTCAGACTAAAACAATAAAAGCGGTAACTTTCTTAAGGGTAAGGGTATATCCCCAAAACACTATTCCTATAAATGCACCAGCCCTACTTTAACTCGTGGTAACTTCTGAAGGTGATCCCTGAGGAAAAGAGGAGGGAATAAATTCATAGAAAACAGACAGCGAGCGGAGGTGGGAAGAGGGGTGAGGAAATAAGAGAGGAGGGGTCTGGGACTGGGTGGGAGAAACTGTGTCACTTCTCAAATTAGACCGAGGAATTTGTGTATGAAGTTCACAGGAGGATTGGTTTCACTGGGGGGGGCGGGTTCGAGTCACGTGTGTCTCTCAGGATAAAACACACCGGACAGAGAAGTCAATATCAGCGTATGGAGACAGCTTATCAATGAATCAGGTGTTGTTTAGTTTAATGTAAAGACACGCAGCACACATCTTTGATCAGCCAGGCGTAGCTTCATTCTAGAGATCCACTGAAGAAAGTGCATGTGGTCAAATAATATCTATATATAGAAACAACATTTTAAATCACATGGAAAATGATAAAAGAAGCTCCAACGACACGATGGGAGAGTTAAAAGGCTGTTCAGTACAGAGATAGAGAGATAGAAGACAGACTGGATGATGAAGGAGAACCGTTCTATAAACTCTTTAACCCTCTGAAACCCACAATAGTTGTCTTTTTTAGGGGCGTACAGGGGTTCTTTAGGGGGAGATAGCAGGTCAGCAGTAGATGTCACATAGAAGTGGTGTACATCATCTGAAAGCTGGAACCTGGAGATTAATTTGAGATGCTTCTCTTGTTCCATGTCTCATAAGTTGTTGCAGCAATTTTTGGGTTGATACCATTTGTTACACAGATTTTGGTGCTAAATTTAACCATTTTTTACAACTTGAGAATTAATAAATATGATCAATAATCCCTCCAAAATACCACATTAAGACACCAAGACCTTGAGGAACACCATAGAAAAAGCCAGGCTGTGATTTGGGATCAAAAACTTTTGACATTTTTTTAGATTTCTGGAAGAATTCTGCATTTTTCTACGATTGGATGGCGAGCACTTCTGTTGTATAAACTGCTCAGAAATCCCCTTATTGTCAATCTAGCTAGGAAAGCCATCCATCCTCTGAATGCTCTAGGTCTCTAGTTTGTGGCTGTAAAGTTTCATGACGCTGTGATTATCCTAGAGGTCACCACAGGTCATTTTATACAGTGAGGTCAAGTTTTTAAAAACATCATCACACATGAATACAGTTGTGCTTATCAATATGCAGATACAACATTTTAGAATAGGTGAAAATAACACATTTATACTGCATGTGATTATCATAAAATGGGCATGTCTGTAAAGGGGAGACTCGTGGGTACCCATAGAACCCATTTTCATTCACATATCTTGAGGTCAGAGGTCAAGGGACCCCTCTGAAGATGACCATGACAGTTTTTTCTCGCTAAAATGTAGCCCGACTTTGGAGCGTTATTTAACCTCCTTCCCAACAATCTAGCATGACATGACTGGTACCGATAGATTCATTAGGTTTTCTAGATTCATATATTATCTGAACCTACTAGACATTTAGGGGATCTCAAGACAAAATTCAAGATGTCTGTAAATTGTAATTTAACAGATGATGTGGAAACATTAAGGGTACTGTCACTTGACGTTCAGAAGAGAAGGATTAATCCTCTGAAGGACCATTTATGGGCATAAAGTTTCGGTTCAGTTCAGGATTGAAGGTTTCGGTCTCTGACAATGTTCCCCACATGGTCTATTCTAGTCTAGGTCATTCTCAGCCCGACTGTGGATGCATCCCAGATTTCTTAATTGCGTCTTTTTGTGCATGGAGAAGCAAGGAAACCATGCAAGTGGAGAGGAAACGAGGAAAGGTGTTTTTAATCGACATGAGACGTCGTTTCCTCTGAAGCTTCACGTGAAGCGACGTCCGTTTCTGATGTCGGCCTTAACGGCTGTAGCTGTAGTTTGTGTCTGAACTGTACTAATAAAGACACACAGTTATTATCACTGGCAGAGCAGCAGTGTTTCCTCTCTGCAGTCCGTTACCCGTTTATCTTATACTGCTCTATAACTTTTACTCTTGTGTGTTATACTCTATTTTAGCTTGTTTTTATTTTCTAACCTTTAACGTTTTTTTTATGTTTTTATGACTAATTATGTCTTAAAGGTCCCATTTTGTAAAAAGTGAGATTTGTATGTCTTTTATATTATAAAGCCAGTCTAAGTACTATATAAATACTGTTAAACTATCAAAACGCTCAATATACGGAGAAACACACACAGCCCGTATTCAGAAATTGCGCGTTTGAAACAAGCCGTTTGGATTTCTGTCCATTTGTGATGTCAAAAAATATACAATATATAAACCATTACACGGTTTTAAACATAAACATTCTAAATGTGTCCCAGTTTATTTCCTGTTGCAGTGTATGTGAATGACATCAGCTGACAGGAAGTAAACATGGACCCAAACTGTTGCCTAGCAACGCAATTCCTTTTGCAATTCCGTTGAAATGCACTAAAACGGAGCGTTTCAGATAGAGGGTGAATACAGGTATATTCAAGCAGACAGTATGAGGAGAATAAAGTGTTTTTTTGAACATTAAAGTATGTTCTAGTAGAAACACAAAATACAAGTACGAACCTGAAAATGAGCATGATATGGGACCTTCAATGTTCTTTTGCACTTTGTCGCAATGTTCTTGAATGTTTGAGTAAAGCACTGATGCTGAAATGTGCTCTACAAATAAAGCTGCCTTGCCTTTAACAAACACCTGCACATGAATAACATCCTGGTAGTCTGTATTTACACCGAGTCCTGCTTAGAGGCTCAGGAACCATTTCTACTGGCATGATGCCTTTATATTATTTATTCATTATGAGCGTCTGTAGATATTGATACTCTGATTGTGAATTCATTATTTAATAACCCAGAATATGATGTCTTTTGAACACTAGACATTATTTACAGATATTTACTAGATGGTGAATGAGAAGACAAACTAAAATATAAAACTAAAACTCCCTATCTAACATCATCACAGACACGTCAAATCTACCATCCTATAATGTCTTACAGGCCATCTGGCTCCAGATGATGGCAGAATGTTACTGTGGAGAATCAGCCCCGTACAGCAGCTATACAGTATAAACAAGAGTCTTGTGTTTTTCTGCCCACTCCAACATGAAACTGTTGGCTGCTTTCTGTCCTGACACTTAACCCACCCACAGGCTGTGCAGGTTACAAGTCAAGCTGCTCATCAAACACAGCCTCTGCAGCAGAGAACAGTGTAGTGTGGAAACTAAACGCTAATGCCAAGTTATGTTTTACATGGTATCAGCTTGGGTCTGCAAGACTATTGTTATAATGATGAGCCCAGTCTCTATGCTCAATAACGCAATTATATAAAAAATCATGCATATACTGAATAGTGAGCTACCAGATATACAGATATATAATAAATATGTGTATTGCATAAATGTTAATATATGATTCAGTTTTATATGATATAAAGTCATATAAAAAAATATGATTTGGACAAAATAAAAAAGTGTCTTACCATTATTGATATATACAATAAAGACCTAATTAAATCTGTATTTTTTTTTAATATATAAACAACCTCTGGAAACTTTTTTATATTTTTTATAAAATAATTTACAATATATTGCACATCTTATTATTTAAAATGCATCATGCATATACTGAACAATGAGCTAAATATTGATTAAATAGCAATTTAAATCTGACATCTTGTTCATGTATGTCACTCGCCCACTGTGTAAAATAGGTAGTAGGAGCGGGCGATACGACCAATCACGGTATTTCTTTTGTTTTTTGCAGTGACGGTATTATATAATTTAAAGGGATACTCCACTCAAAACACGATTCTACCTCTTTTTTTTCTTTGGGCACTGTATGGGGACATATCTTAATAAAGAAAAACATATTCTTTTTATAACAGATGTGTTTATTGGCTCCAAATTGAAAATGAGTTAAGCTTTGTTTATGCTCGCGCGAGACACCGTAGCACGGGCCTAGATGATAGATAGATGGAAACAATATATTCTGTGGATAAACAAGAACTCAACGAGTGGGACCGTAAAGTAAAGTAGACTGCCTGGCAACACTAAACTCTGACGTACGTACCGCCAAACATTGCAACATCGCTTACGTCAAAATGACTTTCTGTCTCTCGCTGCTTCTCCTCGGGTCGCCACTCCTTCCATGAGACCATATTCTTTCACAGCCTGCAGCAGAAAGCCTCGTCTTTCCCCACTGTGTTTTAGGAGGAGTAGCCTGCCCCATAATGTAAATGTATTGTGATTCATTCAGAGTAAATAAAAATAGCCACGCTGTTGTTTTCAGTTGTGAGTGAACTGTAGCTGACTGTCGAGCAACCTGGATCTCAGCAATAAAGAACATTTGGAAAAAAAAATGTTGTTTTTTTTACATATTTACTGTTTTATTATTATTTCCATGTTTTTTCACAAACTGTGAATTACATTACATTTAACTGAATTTACATCTTTGAAGAAACCTGAAAGCTGACATAACTTTTTACATCTTAACCCACATGAAGAAAGAGATTGGAAATATCCAACGTAGAGTCACGCTGTTGGACCGGTACTGTACAGAGGACACCTGGGCCGTGAGCAGCGAGGCCCGACTGCAGCTAGCGGCCGTGCGTCGCCTATTTTTTCCCCGAGTGATGCGCGCAGTTCTCGGCCAAAATAGACCGTGAAAACGATCTGTTGAGGGCTGGCAGCTCCGCAGCAGCAATGCTGTCAAGTGGCTGCTCCAACCTGTTGCCTAAATGAAAAGTGAAACGCTCAGTGACGAAACGGAACAACGGTAGCCTGTAGGTAACCGTAGACATCCTGTGTGGGTGTGACGTAGTTTATCAGGTGTTGCATCTCCGTTTTATGTGTGTGTGTTTATCACGGTGATGACGGTATTACAAAATCCATGTCGTGGCCGAACATGACACCGGGTGATGAAACCGGTATACCTCCCACCCCTACTACCACTAGATGTTACTAAATCCTACACAGATTTACATCTTCAGTAGGGAACCAAAGGACTTGGGTCTGAGTGTCACAGACCGACTAACACACTGTTTATTTTGGTCTTTTTATGGGATTTGTTGAAAGTAAGAAATATATACAATCCCACCAGTCTTATCCTTTAATCATCTGCTTGTCAAGCCAGCAAAAGCAGCACGACACACACAACCAGAGTCGAACTACTCCCCAGAGAGCAAAAATGCAGAGTCAGAATTCACTCACTGATATTATCCCCCTTGTACTGAAAATTGCACGCAGATACAACTTTTAATAAATGAGTAAAAACCTGCAGCATTGATTACACTTTGGCACGGAGAATGCAGATAGGGAATGTGCACTGCCAGCTGCCAAGACTGCATTAACTGTTATGACTTACAGGAGCAATAAATCCAGGCTACGGTGAACTACTGCAGCAGCAGCAGCAGCAGAGAGGGAGGAGGAGAGGACCACTTTGTTTTAACCACACTGACACATCACCAACTTAGCTTCTCTTCAGCTTATCTATCCACCGACTTCAGCCAACATGCAGCATCCCTGAAAGCCCCGACTATGTTATGCAATATGCAACACAGGTGGAGATGTGATCTGCCACCGCAGACAGAGAACAGCAGCTTCTGTAATGAGATAACTGTTGTCACGATGTACAGTATCCTACTACAGGCTGACCGTACACACAAATGCCTCTGGCAATAAATAATAAGGGTGTTAAGGTTAAAATTTGCAGTGCAATCCTTGATGAATATAGACACAGTGTTATAACCCATCCTGTCATAAAAAAATATTACTGAATTATGTGATTTCACAAAATGTGTGAAGCATCTTTTTTGGATCGAAACACCAGGGTTGCGTCCGAAAATTCATTACTAACGTAGTAGTACGCTAAAACACTGAAATCACATACTCAATCAGTTTACTATTGTTCAACATACTTTTGTGTGAATAAACAGTAGTATAGTATGATATTATAGATCTTTTCGGACGCACTGAGCGGTAATTTACGTCGTCACTTCCTGACAGCCTCCTTGCCGGTTGGAGACGTGTAACCATGGTAACCCGTGACAACCTCATGTGACCAAAACGACGGTTTTGTGAGAATCAAAGTCTGAATTAATTAAACAAAATATGTATTCCGCCTATATAGTAAAGTGAAATCTTATACAGTTAAATTGAAGCGTTATTGACGTTACAGAGCTGTCCGTCAACGTTATGAATGTTGTCGTCACCACTGCGTTGCATTGTGGGATATTTATGCCGCCGTATACTGCATACTGTAATATTTCACCGCAAAGAGTATGCAATTTGCATACTATTGGTTTCATACTAAGGTTTCTCACATACTGTTTTAACGTACTAAATAGCATGTTAGTGTGTGAATTTCGGACGCAATCTATGTGAGATAATTTAGTTATTACAGTATAGCAACGCTGGACACTACGCCGGCATAAATATATCCCACAATGCAATGTGGTAGTGACGAACTATATTTAACAAATAACTTAATATTATTGTTGAAATCATGTATATTAGATGCTCAGAGTCAAAGTTAACGTAGCAGACCTCAATAGCTGCCATTTATCTGCAATATTTCCGCAACACATCCTGGTAAAGACATTATAGACATTAGAATTGCAATATCTGTCATAAAAAACAACATATTATATTTTTTGTACATGAAGACTGACATTGGATACGGTCTACATGTTTCAGGGTGTAGATAAAATCATGAAATCCCCAAATTAAAAAAAATAAAATGTTTTTATATCAATATTTACAATGATGCACAAAGCTTGATAAAAATGAATTAAAATAATAAAAATATTATAAAAATTAAAAAAGAAAAAATTTATAAAATGAATGTTATTGTAATGTTGCAATAAGGACAGTTAGTAAGATGATGAAAACCATAAAAAAAATAATTCATAGAGGTTGATTTTTTCTATTTTTTATTTGGGAGAGTTGCAGAAACACCCAATAACGTTATCAAGCAACAATATTGCCACTAGGTCAAATATTATTTAACTATAGACATTTAATACTGAGTGATGATGTTGAGTTAAGACAATATGAATAATTTAAAAATACAAAATATTGTTAGAAATGTATGAGAAAGGCCTAAAGCAGGCAGACTTTGCAGGAAAGGTTAAATCTGAGCAAATCAAAACACTAAATCCAGACATAAATCTGATATATGACAAAATATGTAAACTACATATATATGTCTATATATGCGTATAGATGTGATGTATATAGAAGTCACCATATATGTCAGATTTATTTTAAAATACAGCAAAAATTGCCACTTTCGTATATGTGTCATATATTTTTCAAGATATACACATATATAATAAATATGTGTATTGCATAAATGTTTATATATGATTCAGTTATATATGATATACACTCATATTAGGGATGCAAATATATTACTTGGATAAAATAAAAAATAAAAAAGTGTCTTACCATTATTGATATATACAATAAAGATATAAACAAATCTGTATATTTTTTTATATATACTAATAATTGACTATATATTGCACATCTTATTATCTAAAATGCATGTATGTTTACATGCATTACATTATATATGTGAAAAACAAATATGTTTGCTACATATTCACACTTAAAATTCTCCATATATGTGGAAAAATAAATAGTATATGCACACAAATGTCACCTTATATGATATGTTTGCTGCATGTTTACACATATAACTTTCAATATATGTGTAAAACATATATCTGAATGCACCAGCATTTAATATATATGATTATATGATTTATTTGCATGTTGAGTTAGACAATATGAATCATTTAAATGCAAAATATTGTTAGAAAATGCTTCAGAAAGGCCTCAGTGCATGCAAACAGCTGCAGGTTAAAGCATGCATATTTTACAGTAAAGGTTCAATCTGATTCCTCTGCAAACCCAAACACATCTGATACTGTGTCTGTGTGTGAGAGAGACAAAGTGAAGGGAAAGAAGACACCAAAAACAGAGCAGCAGCAGCAGACACATGCGTCTCGCCATTGAGGCGCGTCCACACATCGACCAGCCTCCTCCAGCAAATCACAGATTTATGCATGTCGCACAATACAATAAATTATCCTAATTTAATGTGGAAAAACATATGCATTTTTTTGCAAGCTAGTCCTGCAAGATTGCAGGCAGTAGCAACCAGATTTCACCCGAACTAATTAATTTTCAGAGTCCATCTATATGCCGAATAGACACACTACTCAATACAATTCAGATTTGATATTTAATAATATCATATGTGCAACGTATATTTGCTAATAAGCGAGTTAACCTTAAATTGGCTGTTTTTTTAATGGAGTCTGGCGTGGCGCGCGGCTCCTGGATGACCGCACGCACACACACTGATTCAAATGGACCGGTCTTACCTGAGCGAACCGAGCCGAACTTGCTATCTCCCGGTCCGTTTGGACAGGAAACAACGAAGCCGAATTGTAGTTAGTAACCGTGTAGATGTTCCCTGAATGACAGCCGGCTGTCAAACACCAAAATCTGGGTAAAAAGCCTCCTCCCAGCAGCAGCAGCAGAGCGCTCAGTGAGCTCTGGCTCTGGCCGGTGGACCGTAAAGCAGTGTGACGGCTAGAGCGAGACTGCTGCTACTAAATACTGCTAGTAAACACAGAGCGCGCTGCGAACTCTCGCGAGAACTGCTCAACTCTCGTGTCAGATTGGCTAATACAAGAGAGAGATGGAGGTACAGCAGGGTGTCTTTAGGGGGAGATAGCAGGTCAACACTAGATGTCACATAGAAGTAGTGTACATCATCTGAAAGCTAGGAACCTGGAGATTAATTTGAGATCATTTTCAGCACTGTGTGTCAATTTGTTCTAGGCATAAATCAGACATAAACATGAATTAATTAGTTAAAATAAGGTGTATAAGGGTTTAGAATATTATGATAGAAGTATATGATGTTTATTCTCGTGCTGTATTATGTCTCATAAGTTGTTGCAGCAATTTTTAGGGTTGTTACTCAGATTTGGTGCTAAACGTAACCATTTTTTTGAACCATTTAATTGATAAAAATGATCAATAATCCCTCCAAAATACCACATTAAGACACCAAGACCTTGAGGAACACCATAGAAAAAGCCATGCTGTGATTTGGGATCAAAAACTTTTGACATTTTTTAAGATTTCTGCAAGAATTGCATTTTTCTACGATTGGATGGCGAACACTTCCGTTGTGTAAACTGCTCAGAAACCCCCTTATTGATCAATGTAGCTAGGAAAGCCATCCATCCTCTAAATGCTCTAGGTCTCTTGTTTGTGGCTGTAACGTTTCGTGAGGCTGTGATTATCCTAGAGGTCACCACAGGTCATTTTATACAAGGAGGTCAAATTAAAATCATCATCACACATGAATACAGTTGGGCTCATTGGATCCACAAGAGTCTCAGCAGTGATACCCAATATATGTAATTCAAGACTGTTTAGGGACCCCAGTATGCAGAAATATTCAAACACACCATTTTAGAATAGGAGAAAATAACACATTTATACTGCATGAAAAAAACTGCATGTGATTATCATAAAGTGGGCATGTCTGTAAAGGGGAGACTCGTGGACACTTAGTGGTACTACTAGTGTAAACACAAATGTGCATATTCTGTGTCTGTGTACACGGTGTTGTAGGCTACAGTATTGACTTTTCCCGTTAGAGTTCTTCTCAATCGCTTTTGCTCAATTTTTTAAACTTTAAAATTGTAAGTGCAATTATCACAACTGTTTGATGGGACATCACAACTCTATAGCATGTCTGCAAAACTTCTTACTGTACTATACAAGCATGTCAGTTTTACCTTTAGCTGACTGCTGCTGTTTATGTGCACAGAGCTGTTTAGATTTCCATTTCAACAGTAGGTCAAATACTCAACAATACTTTAATAGTTACACAGAAAAAGGATATGCAACAATGAAAAAACCTGCCGTAGTTCAGTTCAAAAACAACAAATTGTACCTCCTCGTCATAGATATTTATGGAATATGCATGTATTTGTGACAGATTTTGATAATTGAATGGATAATTTTGCAGGTGACGGCTCAAACGATGAAAGAAAGTTTAAAATTTGTGAATAATTTGACAATTTCACTGAGAATCAACTCATCAGTTTGGATCAGAGAGACATGAGCAAATGGTTATTGTACTGACTCTTCTGCCAAAACACGTGCAATTTGCTTAAATGAATGAGAAATTCAAATCTGTTGTGAACAACAAATTAATTGTTTAGATATTTGAGTTTCTTGTTTTAAAAACAATAATTCTTAATAAATAAATAAGGTTAAAAAGAATAAATAACGTTATAAATAAGGCTGTCAAAGTTAACGCATTAACGCAAATTTGTTTTAACACCACTCATTTCTTAAACGCATTAACGCAACTTCTGATTTTTTGGTTGTAGCGGGCTCAGTTATCATATGAAACTAGAAAACCTAAAGAATCCACCAACCATCATCGTCACCTCGAAGGAGGTTAAATAACGCTCCAAACTTATGCTAAATTTTGGCGAGGAAAAACTGGCATGGCCATTTTCAAAGACCTCTCTTGTCCATGTTAAAGGTTAAGGTTCACAGTTAACTGTTGACCTTGGAAACAACAGTTGACAAAACATATGAACCCCAGGGGTTAGCAGCTGCTTATATGATTGAAAGCTTCAAAAACAGCTACTAAATGCACCTTGAGGTGAGGCTGTATGTCATTTGTGGAAAAAGTGTTTAACACAAAATAGTGTTTCAGATAAGTAACACACACTCAAACACACATGGTCCCTGCCCGCTCCAGGCTTGTAAAGGGACAACTGTTGGGCTTTTATTGGCACTGCAGACGACAACTGTTCTGCAAAACCGTCCTGCAGGCTTTATACGATGGAGGTCACGCTCAGAACTGGGGAATGTTTTGTGTGCGCATTTTTTCAGCGATTGGATGGCGAGCACTTCTGTTGTGTAAACTGCTCAGAAACCCCCTTATTGTCAATCTAAGCCATCCATCCTCTGAATGATCTAGGTCTGTAGTTTGTGGCTGTAAAGTTTTATGAGGCTGTGATTATACTAGAGGTCACCACAGGTCATTTTATACAGTGATGTCAACTTTAAAAAAATGGTCTCACTACAATGAAATGGCTCCTATGGGGATTAACATCATCACACATGAATACAGTTGGGCTCATTGGATCCACAAGAGTCTCAGCTTCACAGTGATACCCAATTTATGTGATTCAAAGACTGTTTAGGGACCCCAGTATGCAGAAATATTCAAACACACCATTTTAGTATAGGTGACAATTACAAAAAACAGCATGTGATTATCATAAAGAGGAAACTCGAGCGGTTACTGTCTCCAACATAAAAATAAAATATAGAGCTTGAAGGAGTCTGGTTATTCTCCTCTTGCCTTTCGGTTAACAGGATTGGTGTATTGCAGCATTCTATGAAAAGGAGAGGGAAGGAGAAGAGGAGAGGAAAGGGTAGATGAGGAGAAGAAGAAGGGAGATAATACACGGAGGAGAGGAGGAGGTACTGCAGCAGAGAGCAGAGATTTTAATCAGTTTAAGTGCCTTGAATCTGACCCGTCCCACCTCACTCCTCTCCTCAGGGTCCATTAAAACACACACACACACACACACACACACACACCTTGTGCTGTCATGCAGTTGTAGAAGAGTCACACATTAAGCCTCCTTTACGACAAGCTAGTATGACATAGTTGGTACCGATGGTTCATTAGGTTTTCTAGTTTCATATGATACCAGTATCTTCTCTCTAGCTTTAAAACTGAGCTCGCTACAACCTAAAAGTCGCAAGTTGCGTTTAAGTGTTAAAATATTTAAAATTGCAGTGTGACTACCTGCAGTCCAGTGATTCGGACATGACATCTGCTAATGCCGGAGTTAAAGCTGCAGTGGGTAGAAATGGAGCAAGTAAAGGATAATGTACAGCGAGCCGGTCATTGTTGTGAGAGAAAACCCCGACAGGGACGATGCCGCACCCCGACGCGAAGCGCCCTATATGAGCAGCTGTCAATCACTTGTCGTGAACTCCAATCAAACGGTCAAACTAGGCAGCACTGATCAAATATGAATCAATATTCTGTTACTATAATGCCTATTTCTCTCAGATGTTTTCAGAAACATCTCGTAGTGTACTTTTTAGCTGTAAAATGAGAAAGTTTGTGACCTGGCAACCATGTTTGAGATCAAGTTGAGGAAATACCAAGCACCGCCCACCAGCCGGAGCACAGCCAATAAGAAACGCTCTCTCTCTCTGAAATGACCTGTGATTGGTCAAAGTCTCCCGTCACGGGCTAGATTTTCTAAAGCATGAAAACAGCCATGAGGAGGAGCAGAAGTCTCTCAGAACACTTGAATTACAATATGCTGAAAGGTTATTATGGAATTTTTGCCAAATGATGCCAAAAAATTGTTGCCTACTGAAGCTTTAATACTCTTGACTCAATGCATTGCTGCCACATACAATCAAATCTGGGAAGTTACCAACGACAAGAATGCATCTGTATGCATCGAAATGCATCAAAAACCAACTGCACACATGCATCCAGTGATTTCACCGAGCTGCTCCCGTCTGATTAACAACCAACAGTAGGAAGGTTTTGATACACACACACATGAATTTGCAGCCGGTTCCTCCTCCCCTGTCGAATTAATCTCATTTCTCTTCTTCTCCCTCTTCATCCCCATCCCTCTCTCTCTCTCTCTCTCTCTCTCTCTCCGTTACAGCGTCTGTCTCAGCATAATGGCAAAACAGCTCTCAGAGAATTAAGAAAGGAGTCATTGCAGCGCCACTGGTTGTATATTACATAATCAATATGGTCTGCCCTAAAACTGCAGACACTGTTCATCCACACCGCTGCAACACAACGATCCATCCGTCTGCTAAATGGCCTTAACCAAACATTTATCTAGCTGTTTATTGTGAGAGTAGAAACCAGATCTATCTATTTTATTCCTTTGCTTTTGATTACTGTTAAAAGACACTGGCAGTGTCACGCTGGAATATCAAATATGAAACAAAACCAGCTCAACACCAGACTAAAAGCTCAGTTCAAAACGTGGCGCCGTGTCGCTCGCAGCCAGTTAGGACACTCCGATAGAAAACAATGTAATCAAGTACATGTCGTAATTGTCTCCTTAATGCAAAATTGCAGTTTTAAGTCCTTCCATTACTGAACCATTTATGACTTAATTTTACTTACAGCTGTAAAAGTATTTCAGTTTAGTTTGTTTGTCAGGAGAGAATTCAGCTGAGGGGGCACGGTGACCTTTTTGGACGGGCCTGCCCCCAACGCCGACACTGGTTACGTAACTTCTATACGTGCCGTTAGTTAGCTACGTAAGTTATGAAAAGAAAACTATGGAAAAATAAATCAATGTACGTAAGTTACGTAACAAGCGTACGTAACTTACAAATGTAACTAATGCCATCTACATAAGTTATGTAACAAGCGTCCATAACTTACGTACTTAACTAACGCCACATACGTAACTTACGTAACTTACGTAACTTACGTAACAAAGGTACGTAACTTACATACTTACTTATGTACTCAACTAACGTAACTTATGTAACTAACACTACGTACATAAGTTACATAACAAGCGTACATAACTTACACACTTAACTAATGCCACGTACGTAATTTACGTAACTTATGTAACAAGGGTACGTAACTTATATACTTAACTAACGCCACATACATAAGTTACGTAACAAGCGTACATAACTTCCATACAAAACTAACGCCACGTACGTGAGTTACGTAACAAGGGTATGTAACTTACGTACTTAACAAACGCCACGTACATAAGTTACGTTACAAGCGTATGGAACTTACATACTTAACTACTTAACTTGTTATGTAAGAAGCGTACTTATACGTATACTTATTTACAAACCACGATCTTTTCCTGAGCCTAACCAAGTACTTTTGTTGCGGAAGTAAGTCTTAAAACGAAGTAAATCTACGTTTTAATTTTTTTTTGAAAAGACACCGTATGCATATAACGAGCGGAAACTGACACGCGGTCCTTGACACGTCTTTATGATCCTGTTGCGGCCTACACCTCAGTAGCACCTCACGCCATTTTTTGTCTCCACCAACTCAGAAAGTCTCTTTAGTTACACATGTAGTGGAGCTTTTCTGCTGAAAACAGTTTAGCTGCTGCTGGAAACAGGATTGATTAGAGACTGAATGAATCTCATGATTCATGTGCCGATTCTCATGAGTAAATACACTTAATTATTCTCAGCATCATCAAAATCATAGCAACCTTAGTGACCGGACTCTCTAGAAACATGCTGTGTACGTGGACCTTCCTACACAAGAGCATTAGTTATGTCTTGATAGCGCATCACGGTCCAGAGTGCACTGCTTTTAAAGGCAACGAGAACATTTAATTTTATTGCCCATGATTTATATCAGCCCCCACTGTTAATATATCCCCCTAATACCACCCTATTACCAGCTGTGTTATGTATCTTTGACCACAAAAATACCAAGGACAGTGTGCGCCTTAGTGTCCCATAACTTTATGTCCCTTTGGCAACATTACCGTGACATTAAAGCAGGTTTGCTTCACTAATGCAGGGTCGTTGTTGGCAAAGTATCTAATGCTGTAATGCTCAGACTTTCATGAGATATCATCATATTTATTAGTTTAATTTATTCAGGCTGTTCTCATACACTGTTCGTAGCTATACCTATGAAAAGTAATGCACTGTGATTCGTATATATAATCTGCGTAATCAATTCGTACGTAACTCCAAAACAGTCTCACGAAATTTAATCTATTTGATTTTTTTTTGTGACGCTCAGCACGATTTTCAACAGCGTATGTTTTGTGCGTTTTCCTACGAATGTCCAACAACACG
Organism: Sebastes umbrosus; assembly: GCF_015220745.1. Lineage (NCBI taxonomy): Eukaryota > Metazoa > Chordata > Actinopteri > Perciformes > Sebastidae > Sebastes > Sebastes umbrosus. The sequence continues at coordinate 4,413,430 of NC_051290.1, forward strand.
CGACGCATGTGTCAGTTTCTACTCCAGTCTTTTCATAATAAAACTACTTAGTTAGGTTTAGGAAAAGATCGACCTGGTTAGGATTAGGCAACAAAACTACTTAGTTAGGTTTAGGAAAAGATCGACTTGGTTATTTACGCAACAAAACTACTTAGTTAGGTTTAGGAAAAGATCAACTTGGTTATTTAGGCAACAAAACTACTTAGTTAGGTTTAGGAAAAGATCGACTTGGTTATTTATGCAACAAAACTACTTAGTTAGGTTTAGGAAAAGATCAACTTGGTTATTTAGGCAACAAAACTACTTAGTTAGGTTTAGGAAGAGATCAACTTGGTTAGGATTAGGCAACAAAACTACTTAGTTAGGTTAAGGAAAAGATCAACTTGGTTATTTAGGCAACAAAATTACGTAGTTAAGTTTAAGAAAAGATCAACTTGGTTATTTAGGCAACAAACTACTTAGTTTCTGTGTACACGAATAAATATATCAAGAGTAGAGTAAATAACCCAGAGTAGATAAACAGGTCAATAGAATAGATGGATCAGTGCGTATAAGAATGTAAAGAAATAAACGGAGAGGTTTTTATCCAGTGGTCTAAACAGTGAAATGTGTTATTTATTTAAGGTCTACAGGTTTAGACAGGAGCACCGATGAGATCCATAAAGACAGAACAGGTCCACATCCAGCAGGCAGTGAAACAGCTTTCTCAGGCTAATCTCTAATGGCGTTAAGCAGACTGTGTGCTGCTGATCCAAACCTATTATCTAATTGCTACTGCAGCAACACTGACTGGGCATAACACATCAATCTCTCCCTCCTCCCTTTCTCCCTCCCTCCTTCCCTCCCTCCCTCCCATATCTGCTGTGTAATTCGTTTTTTTCTCTGTCCATCACTCACTGCTTACTAAGACTCTCTGTACACACAATATGGGCTTTGTGCTCATCATCATTTGTCACTGTTTTCTTATTTATTTTATATTTTACGTGTCAATATTTTCAGAATAACAACATTTTCTGCTACAATCCGTATTTGTTGCCGTTTAGCCTTTCAAAAACAACATTTTCATCTTTGCTCTCCTGCTTGATGCACACAAAGAGAGACCGGTCTAGCACTTTAATAACACTGTAATTTACATTTATTATATAATATACCAGTTTTTGTTTAGGGAGAGATAGCAGGTCAACAGTAGATGTCACATAGAAGTGGTGTACATCATCTGAAAGCTGGGAACCTGAAGATTAATTTGAGATCAGCACTGTGTGTCAAGTTGTTCTAGTCATAATTGTGAAAGTGTTTAGAACATTATGATAGAAGTATATGATGGTCATCCTCATGCTCTATTATGTCTCATAAGTTGTTGCAGCAGTTTTTGGGTTGATATCATTTGTTACACAGATTTGGAGCTAAATTTAACATTTTTTTTTACCATTTGAGAATTAATAAAAATGATCAATAATCCCTCCAAAATACCACATTAAGACACCAAGACCTTGAGGAACACCATAGAAAAAGACATGATGTGGTTTGGTTTAAAAAACGTTTGACATTTTTTAAGATTTCTGCAAGAATTGCATTTTTCGGTGATTGGATGGCGAGCACTTCTGTTGTGTAAACTGCTCAGAAACCCCCTTATTGTCAATCTATAGCTAGGAAAGCCATCCATCCTCTGAATGCTCTAGGTCTCTAGTTTGTGGCTGTAAAGTTTCATGAGGCTGTGATTATCCTAGAGGTCACCACAGGTCATTTTATACAGTGAGGTCAAATTTAAAAAAAAAAAAAAATGGTCTCACTACAATGAAATGTCTCCTATGAGGACTAACATCATCACACATGAATACAGTTGGGCTCATTGGATCCACAAGAGTCTCATCTTTACAGTGATACCCAATTTATATAATTCAAATACTGTTTAGGGACCCCAGTATGCAGAAATATTCAAATACATCATTTTAGAACAGGAGAAAACAACACATTTATACTGCATGTCTGTAAAGGGAGATTTGTCGGTATCCATAGAACCCATTTTCATTTGCATATCTTGAGTATATATGGTGGTATTAAAATAAATGTTGCATTTTTTAGCACCCATTGAAACCACCATAGAGAAAATGTGCTGCTTTTTTTCTCCCCTCTTCATTCAAAGTGTTTCAGAGTCTCTTTATTATCGTTCTTCAGCCATGTGGACGAACAGCATCTGTGGCTGCAAGGCTCACTGAGTGCATCTTTACAACAATTCACAATGGAAACATCCTCAATACCTTTATACTGAGGCACTGTGTGAGGCTGGACGTAACACAACATTTACTGTCGGTACTTTTCCACATTTATTTATGTGTATTATTTATTTATCTATTTATCTATCTATCTATCTATCTATCTATTTATTTATTTATTTATTTATTTATTGAGTCTGTCTATTGAAACAAGACTACAGTGACCCTCAGTGGCGTCACACTGACAGTACACACTATATATGTTCTCATCTCTCACTGTTCAGATAGTCCGGGGGTCAGCAACCTAAATAAAAAAATCTGTCTGGAGCCACAAAACATTTGATCATTGTGATGAAGGTAACACAGTTTATAGTCAAAGTATATAGTATATAAGTCTAATACAGTGAGGGATAAAGAGCAAATCTACGACGGAGTATTAGGGCCACATTGAGGGAAAAAACATCTGAGATTTACAGAATAAAGTCGTAATATTACAAGAAAAAAAGTCTTAACATTATGAGAATAAAGTTATAACTTGAGGAGAAAAAAGTCGTAATATTACGGGAATAAAGTCATAACTTTATGAGAAAAAAAATCTTAATATTGCGAGAATAAAGTCATAACTCAACCAGAAAAAAGTCGTAATATACAAGAATAAAGTCACAACTTTATGAGAAAAAAAGTTGTAATGTTTCGAGAATAAAGTTAGACTTTATTCTCGAAATCTCAGATTTATTTTTTTTCCTCAATGTGGCCCTAATACACCGTCGTACCGTCGTTCCATAGACCTACAACTATGATAAATAAAAATGAAAATGTAAACGAAAAACAGTTCTACAAGGAGCCACTGGAGAGGAGCTAAAGAGACACATGTCGCTGACCCCTGAGATAGTCTTTAATGTTTAAGACCTCTTGACCTTATTATTATATTCCATTTCTGCTAATAGATCCCCAAAAATGTAACACATGGTTCCTTTAACCAGGCAAGAACAAATTACCTTTTCAGTCCAGGAACTTTTTATTAACATAATGCATGAAAGGACAAAACAATATTGATAGTGCAAAAAATCATATCCTAAATAAAACTAAGCCCTCGTTCAGTAGATAGTAGTGCAGCGTCCCAGTGTTTTTATTAGGGCTGTCAATCAATTAAAACATATCTGGAGGTCAGAGGTCAAGTTTTTCCTCGACAAAATTTAGCGTAGATTTGGAGCGTTATTTAACCCTCTTCTCGACAAGCTAGTATGACATGGTTGGTACCGATGAATTCGTTAGGTTTTCTAGTTTCATATGATATATGACAGTACTATTCTTCCTGTTACTACTGCCAGTCTGAGCATTAGCCTGACATTAAAACAACAACTATAATCACGGAGTAATAAATATATGTATTGCATTTTGATTGCTAACACTTACCCTGTTGCCATTTTACAAAACATATAAATATATAAAGCAGGTATACAGTAAATACTTTTATATTATATTACAGACAGCAGCAAAAAGATGCCAGAGTGAGAGGCAACGTCAGCAGGAGAGTTGAGACTTCTTAGTCCTTAATGAGGTTAACATGATGAGTGCCAGGTTATCTTGATCTCAGGCCTGCTGGTCGTCATCTGTGGACAGACAGAGAGAAATATACTACTACAGATACTACTACAGATACTACTACTACAGATACTAATACAACAGATACTACTACAGATACTACTACAACAGATACTACTACAGATACTACTACTACAGATACTACTACAACAGATACTACTACTACAGATACTACTACAGATACTACTAAGTCAATAAATGAGAGTAAAGTTACATCCATAAAGGAATAAGACTATCTTTTGATTTTCTGTAGATGTGCACTGACCGGTTGGGTGGATGATGACAAGTCTCTCTGAGGTTGAGATGGGCTGGCAGATTGTGGCTGTCCGACATTAGAAAACGAGAGAGTATTAGTAGTCAGAGTAGTATGCCTGTACGGTGTGTCTGATGAGCTCGACCGTCCGTCGTCAGTATCCGAAGACGTTCCAGATACAGGTCGTCTGTATTCGCTTACACCGTAGGTGGCTGATTCTTCGTATGTGAAAACCGGGTTGTTGATATCTCCTAAAGGAAGCACAACAGTAAGACGTTATTGGACAATCACATAAAAAACTAAATGTCATTTTACGCCTATATGATTGGCCATCACACAGATGTATAAAGCAGATTAACCTCCTATGCCCTAGCCCAGGGGTCAGCAAACTTTACTATCAAAAGAGACATTTTAGGCAAATGAAAAAAATAAAAAAATCTGTGTGGAGCCGCAAAACAACCATCTGAGATTACTAGAATAAAGTCATAATATTATGAGAATAAAGTCATAACTTTACGAGAAAAAAAGTCGTAATATTACGAGAATAAAGTCATAAGTTAACGAGAAAAAAAAGTCGTAATATTACGAGAATAAAGTCACAACTTCATGAGAAAAAAAGTCGTAACATACGTGAATAATTTCATAACTTAACGAGAAAAAAAAGTTGCTATATTACGAGAATAAAGTCATAACTTAACGAGAAAAAAAGTCGTAATATTACAAGAATAAAGTCACAACTTTATGAGAAAAAAAGTCGTAACATTACGTGAATAATTTCATCATTTTACGAGAAAAAAAAATTGTAATATTACGAGAATAAAGTCATAACTTAACGAGAAAAAAAGTCGTAATATTACGAGAATAAAATCACAACTTCATGAGAAAAAAAGTCGTAACATACGTGAATAATTTCATAACTTAACGAGAAAAAAAGTTGCTATATTACGAGAATAAAGTCATAACTTTACGAGATAAAAAGTCGTAATATTACGAGAATAAAGTCATAAATTAACGAGAAAAAAAGTCGTAACATTACGTGAATAATTTCATAATTTTACGAGGAAAAAAAGTTGTAATATTACGATAACAAAGTCCTAAGTTAATGAGAAAAAAAGTTGCTATATAAGGAGAATAAAGTCATAACTTTATGAGAATATATATTGTAAATAAACTGTTAAAGATGATATGTGATGTGGAGCATGCACTGGAGCATGAACTATATTCAAATCTTGAGCTCGGTCTTAGGGGGCTTGAAAGGGTCGTATTTTTGAGTTTGCTAATTATGAAACATTGCTTTACTTGGACAGTATATGCTATAACTAAATCACAAAGACTGTAGGCTTCACATCAGGAAAGAAATACACAATTGTGACACTGCTGCACCCAGAACACAAGAAGAAACTGGTGTGTGTGTGCATGTGTGTGTGTGTGTGTAATAAATATTTTACCATCGTTGTCAACGTCAGTGTCGGATCTGGGCCACTCAAAGTCCTCATCCAGCCACTGGGTCCACTGCTGGTCTTTAATGTCCCAACTCCTGCAGACACAGCAGAGCAGGCTTATCATATCAGCTTTAATAACATTTATCTTGTGGCGTTAGAAGGCAAAGTTTAATTTATTCCAAACATGATAAACCTTGCTCGGCTCATGATATTATATATATACAGTATATGATATATATCATGATGAAATAATGATCAAAATAAATTCATGATATAGAGTATGAAGATAGAATAGAAAACCTAAGTAGATATACCTTCAAAAAGTGTTTTATTAGTAAGCTTGATGTAATTCTAAATGAACAAAAGTCTCAAGTTATCTTATGACAGTCAGTATTAAAAAATATTAAATATTTTGCCACAACCATAATCTTTCCCTAAACTTGGCATTGATTTAGCAAAATTGTCCATTATCACATTCTTGTCTAGTGATGATCAATAAACATAAACAATTGTGTATTTAAAATGCTTTTTAAAAATTGGCTTTATCTTTAAAGGTCCCATATTGTAAAAAGTGAGATTTTTTCATGTCTTTTATATTATAAAGCAGGTTTAAGTGCTATATAAATACTGTTAAACTATCAAAACGCTCAATATACGGAGAAATACACACAGCCCGTATTCAGAAATTGTGCGTTTGAAACAAGCCGTTAGGATTTCTGTCCATTTGTGATGTCACAAATATACAATATTTAGACCATTACGCGGTTTTAAACATAAACATTCTAAATGTGTCCCAGTTTATTTCCTGTTGCAGTGTATGTGAATAACATCAGCTGACATTAAGTAAACATGGACCCCAGCTGTTGCCTAGCAACGCAATTCTGTTGCAATTCCGTTGCAATTCCGTTGCAATTCCGTTGCAATTCCGTTGAAATGCACTAAAACGGAGCGTTTCAGACAGAGCATGAATACAGGTATATTCAAGCAGACAGTATGAGGAAAATACAGTTTTTTTTTAACATTACAGCATGTAAACATGTTCTAGTAGAAACACAAAATACAAGTATGAACCTGAAAATGAGCACGATATGGGACCTTTAACTAAAGTTCAGTTTAACTAACAGCCAGCAATATCAGCATACAGCTTACCTCTTTTGCCTTTGTTTGTTCCTCAGTATGAATGCAATCAAGACTCCCACTGTCACCAACAGACAAGCCAGCGTCCCACTCAACCCTGCATAGAAAGCTATCCTGTGTATAGGGAAGCTACAGTCATCGTTCAAGTACCACGTCGTATCCTTGTTGTGACACCTGCAACAGGAGGAAGAACAAAGTTAAACTACAGTTAAACTATGAGTTGGCAAGAAGAAGCAGCAGTTCTTTAAATAACTATCATTACACTTAAACCTCTCATGGATCCATAGAACACGGCACTGAAATTAAGCTGGATCTTATGACAAATAAATCAGGAATTAATGATGTAGAACAGGCTAAATAGGCAAAAAAAGGCAACATTTCAGTTGTGAGGCTAATTTAAACTTCAAGTGTATAATGTTACAGCAACTCTGATGTTTGTCTTTTGCTCTCGCGTGCTTTTGTTTGCACTTTAAATTAGGAAGAATTATGCTGTTATGGAGGACGGAACCAGCCAAAATAAATGAATAAATAAATAAATGACTCTCTAAATAAATAAATATGTTATTAAATGTAGTAAAAATAATATTAAAAAACAAATGTAGCCATTAATTATTGATAAAATGCTACATAAATTGATATTTCTGTTTTAATTTGTTTTTTTATTTATTTATCTTTGTATTAATTACCTTATTTATTTATTTACTGTTCTGTTTAATTCTCCCTTTTATTTATGCATGTATTTATTTGTATTTTTTAAATTTATTAAAAAAATTATTTATTTTCGTATTAGTTTTTTATTTATTTTATATTTATTTTATTTTTATCTTTGAATTAATTCCCTTATTTATTTACTCTTCTGTTTAGTTTTCCCTTTTATTTATTTATTCATGTATTTATTTTTATTAATTTTTAAATGTATTTATTTATTTTTGCATACATGTTTTTATTTATTTATTTCTAAATGTTTGTATTTATTTATATATTTATGTATTTATTTATTAATTTGTTTCTGTATGATTTTTCCCTTTGTTTTTCACCCCTTAATTATTTCCCCAAAATTATTTATTTCTGTATTCTGTATGTAATAAATTAATGGCTACATTTATTATGTTGCGGGCGGTTATCTAAAGCGTCACAGAGATTTTAGCAAGAATATCAACCAGAAACTATGTTCACCAGAAGCACTGCAGTAGGACAAGCATATAGTCAACTTACATGCAAAGAGGTCCAGAGGCTTTGTACACTCTGCAGATTCCCCTGTTGTAGCATCTTTTATGATCTGAATGTCGACTGTGGCATACAGTCACACATGTCATCGTTCCATCAATATGCACCAGCTCGTAGTATTTATAAACATCTGGATCCTTAACAAACTGTTCACAGACCGCTGGTGCATGATGGGAGAAAAGGAAGACAAACAAAGACATGAAGAGTTAAAGAAGTATACAGTTAATTCCAGTTTTGACATTCATAAACATACACTCAGTGGTACATCTCAAAAGGTCGTTATTAAAAAACTGGTCAGCCAAGTAGCATCTCAGAATAATGTAACGCAATATGAATTTTATGACACACGATGAAGCTAAATATAAACAAAAACCTAAACATAAATAGAGAGCCTAAGTCCCGCCCCTTCCGGTGGACCCCATGAGTTCCATGGGGTCCACCGGAAGTTGCGGGACTTAGGCTCTCTATGAAATCCTGAACAAACAAAATGCGCCTTTAAAAAATGTAAATGTTATGCTTTTTGCCAAAATGTATACTAATTGCATACTTTAAACACACATCAATACACACACACACACACACACACGTGTCGTGGTAATACTGACATCCCAAATCAGCCTCCGTTGTAGTCACGATGGGCGGAGCGGTGGCGTTGAAATTAGGACATTCTGAAAATTCAAGAAGAGAAAAAATGACTTTGCAATTATATGGTACACAGTATGCTATGTGCTGTCAACATTTTATGTTTTGCTAACTGTGTATATATATGATTATGGGTTTTCCGTCTTACCTCCCGTGCAGCCAACAAGGCCGTCAACAGCTTCCTTAATTTGTCCGACATCTTCGTTATATAGTTGTTCGGCACTAGCGTTATTTGGAATCACCAGAACTACATCATGTGTGACGTTAACACTGAGGCAGAAAGAATTTCATACACAACATGTCAGTTTCAGTAAGACGCTCTCAAGAGCAGTTCTGAAAATTGTAAAGATTTCCCAATTCAAAAGATTATATTTTGGGGAGATTGTTAAACTTCTTGGGTTAAATTACTCCTTTAAAGGGACTGTTTGTAACTTCTTACACGTATCAATCCGGGTCGGTGTCCCATGTGCGCTCGCTCTCGCTCTTTCGCTCCACTCTCACTTGCATGTGCACACACGACACACTGCAGAAGAGTTAGTTTAGCTCTGAGTATATCTAGTGAATGTACAGTGGACGTTTGTGGAGAAATAAATGCTGCAGCTCCTCCAGACCAACAGAGGTTTCCCGTGTCTTGTGTCTTGTGTCTTGTCTTGTCTCCCCTGTTCCCTCCGGCCGCGGTCGGGAGGCTGAGGCAGGAAAAGCCAACACTAGGATCAGCATTGATTCATGGAGAGACCTTCGTCTGGTCAGCTAACATTACTGCCAAGCAGCTGAAATATAGAGTGATATTGTGCTTTTAGCTGACGTGTGTCGCCTCACTGTTTTGAGCGATGCTTGTTCATGTCTATGTAGAGCGAGCACAAGCGCGACCAACAGGACGCTGACTTTTGTTGACTTGACGGCAACAGGTGTCGCTGTTAACAAGCAATTTCTGATTCTTACAAACAGTCCCTTTAAAAGTCAGGGTGCAAGTGAAAAGTTACTTAACTGGGTATTCAGGACCTAATTTTCGACACATATATGTGTTTCTGCCATGATACAGCTGTCCGGTGCAGCTTTAATGCACCTAACTGGTATTCATTGGATATATTTTAAATTATTTTATGTTGCAAAAGAAAAATTTGTAATGTTCACTCTTCTATAATTACCTGTCTGCCCTCGGTGTGGTACTGAAGATAGCCATGGCTTTATCCCATAATCGCACCTAAAATAAAGATAAAGAAATAAAGATAAAGAAATTAACGACCAGTTGTTATCTCTTATATATGACTCTATGCCCTACTGGAAACGTGTTTGAATTGCTTTACCTCATCCACAGTGTTATTTGAGGATCTGACCAAAGGGCCTCCACGGCTAAGAGAAAAGAACAACTTTCTTCAGAAAAAGAACTTAAACCAGCATTATGTTAAATGCATGTACAAACAAAGTCAAATATATGTCTTTGAGATGACTTCAATGTTAAATATTTGGTTTCCAAAAATACTAAGTACATTACCTGACATTAATTACAACCACTTCTTTTAAGTTTGCTATCTTCTTTGCCTGGTAATATTTCTCCATCTGAAAAAAAATGGCAAAATAAAGTACACAATGTAACGAGAATAAAGTCATAACTTTACGAGAAAAAAGTGATAATATAAAAAAAAAAAATAACACTTAAAATTACTACTTTATAATATTATGACTTTATTCTCGTAATATTACAACTTTATTCTCGAAATCTCAGATTTATTTTTTTTCCTCAATGTGGCCCTAATACTCCGTCGTACCGTCGTACCATAGACCTAGAACAATGATAAAAAAAAAAGAAAATGGAAACAAAAAACAGTTATTCATTTCCATTTTTAAAATCCCAAAGGGAGCCACTGGAGAGGAGCTAAAGAGCTGCATGTTGCTGACCCCTGATCTATACCATGGTATTAAATTAACTACCACTATCAACTATAACCTCAGTGCACTGGATTGGGAGAGGTCAATGTTTCTTGAAAATTCAGTTTGGACTTTGAGTAAAGGCTTGCTGGAGAGAAGATATTATTTTCAGAAAAACTTACAATACACAGCTTCCACTGTTCACATTACTTTAAAAAGCATGCTGTATCCATGTATCTCACCTGGTTGGTGAAGTTTCCAACAAATTCTTTGTATTCAAGTGATGTTTCATCCTCATATTTTACATTATATAGCTTGTTGATCACCAAATTAACCAAAACCGTTCTGTTGAATGTAACTGTAAAGAGAAACACATGTTTAATTGAAATTGAAAGAGCAAAACATTTTTGAGATGTTTAAAACACACTTTAAAAATACCAAAGATTAGATTTGTTAACAATCTGATTTACCTGGTTCAACATCAATTTCAACCAACTCGCAAAGAGTTCCATTAAGTCCACTAAGACATGAACAGTTGTATCCATTGAAGGTTCCTCCATTCTGACATTGTAATGGCTCTGGTGTGGTAAATGCTGGTTCAGTGGTTGACCGAGTAGTTGGATTTGTAGATGGTTTAGTTGGGGCTGTAGTTGGTGACTGAGTGGGTGGGTTAGTGGATAGTGTGGTTGGTTGCACAGTTGTTACCTCAGTTTTATCAGATTGATCAGTTGTGGACGTGCCACCAGTTTGCCCAGTTGTTACGTCAGTTATACCAGTCTGATCAGTCGTTGATGTGTTTTCAGTTGGCCCAGTTGTGAACTCAGTTGTGACCTCAGTTGTTCCAGATTGATCAGTTGTGGACGTACCACCAGTTTGCCCAGTTGTTACTTCAGTTATACCAGTTTGATCAGTCGTTGAGGTGCTTTCAGTTGGCCCAGTTGTGAACTCAGTTGTTCCAGAATGATCAGTTGTGGACATGCCACCAGTTTGCCCAGTCGTTACTTCAGTTATACCAATCTGATCAGTTGTTGATGTGCTGTCAATTGGCCCAGTTGTGAACTCAGTTGTTCCAGATTGATCAGTTGTGGACGTGCCGCCAGTCTGCCCAGTTGTTACTTTAGTTATACCAGTCTGATCAGTTGTTGATGGGATTTCAGTTGGCCCAGTTGTGAATTCAGTTGTGACCTCAGTTGTTCCAGATTGATCAGATGTGGACGTGCCACCAGTTTGCCCAGTTGTTACGTCAGTTATACCAGTCTGATCAGCTGTTGAGGTCCTTTCAGTTGGCCCAGTTGTGACCTCAGTTGTATCAGATAGATCAGTTGTGTACGTGCCATCAGTGGGCTCACTTGTTACAGTTGATTCAGTGGCTGTGATGTAGTCAGTGGAAGAAGATGCATCAGTGTACTCAGTTGATACGATTTCGGTCGTGCCAGTTTGGTCAGAAGGTGCTGTGGGATCAGTGGACTCAGTCGTCAATATTGCAGCGGTTGGATAAGTTTGGACGGTTGTTAAAGAGGCATCAGTGGACTCAGTTGGAGACGATTCATGTGTTGTATAAGATTGGTCAGTTGTGTAGGGGCCTTCAGTTGGCCCTGTTGTGACGTCAGTTGTTCCAGATTGATCAGTTGTGGACGTGCCACCAGTTTGCCTAGTTGTTACTTCAGTTTTATCTGATTGATCAGTTGTGGACGTGCCACTAGTTTGCTCAGTTGTTACATCAGTTTTATCTGATTGATCAGTTGTGGACGTGCCACTAGTTTGCTCAGTTGTTACTTCAGTTTTATCTGATTGATCAGTTGTGGACGTGCCACTAGTTTGCTCAGTTGTTACATCAGTTTTATCTGATTGATCAGTTGTGGGGGTGCCTTCAGTTGGCCCAGTTGTGACGTCAGTTGTTCCAGATTGATCAGTTGTGGATGTGCCACCAGTTTGCCCAGTTGTAACTGCAGTTATACCAGTCTGATCAGTCGTTGATGTGCTTTCGGTTGGCCCGGTTGTGAACTCAGTTGTGACCTCAGTTGTTCCAGATTGATCAGTTGTGGATGTGCCACTAGTTTGCTCAGTTGTTACATCAGTTTTATCTGATTGATCAGTTGTGGACGTGCCACTAGTTTGCTCAGTTGTTACTTCAGTTTTATCTGATTGATCAGTTGTGGACGTGCCACTAGTTTGCTCAGTTGTTACATCAGTTTTATCTGATTGATCAGTTGTGGGGGTGCCTTCAGTTGGCCCAGTTGTGACGTCAGTTGTTCCAGATTGATCAGTTGTGGATGTGCCACCAGTTTGCCCAGTTGTAACTGCAGTTATACCAGTCTGATCAGTCGTTGATGTGCTTTCGGTTGGCCCGGTTGTGAAATCAGTTGTGACCTCAGTTGTTCCAGATTGATCAGTTGTGGATGTGCCACTAGTTTGCTCAGTTGTTACATCAGTTTTATCTGATTGATCAGTTGTGGAAGTGCCTTCAGTTGGCCCAATGGTGACGTCAGTTGTTCCAGATTGATCAGTTGTGGATGGGCCACCAGTTTGCCCAGTTGTTACGTCAGTTATACCAGTCTGATTAGCTGTTGAGGTGCTTTCAGTTGGCCCAGTTGTGACTTCAGTTGTTCCAGATTGATCAGTTGTAGACGTGCCACCAGTTTGCCCAGTTGTTACTTCAGTTATACCAGTCTGATCAGGCGTGGATGTGCTTTCAATTGTCCCAGTTGTGAACTCAGTTGTGACCTCAGTTGTTCCAGATTGATCAGTTGTGGGTGTGCTACTAGTTTGCTCAGTTGTTACATCAGTTTTATCTGATTGATCAGTTGTGGGGGTGCCTTCAGTCGGCCCAGTTGTGACGTCAGTTGTTCCAGATTGATCAGTTGTGGACGTGCCACCAGTTTGCCCAGTTGTAACTGCAGTTATACCAGTCTGATCAGTCGTTGATGTGCTTTCGATTGGCCCGGTTGTGAACTCAGTTGTGACCTCAGTTGTTCCAGATTGATCAGTTGTGGGGGTGCCTTCAGTTGGCCCAGTTGTGAACTCAGTTGTGACCTCAGTTGTTCCAGATTGATCAGTTGTGGATGTGCCACTAGTTTGCTCAGTTGTTACATCAGTTTTATCTGATTGATCAGTTGTGGGGGTGCCTTCAGTTGGCCCAGTTGTGACGTCAGTTGTTCCAGATTGATCAGTTGTGGACGTGCCAACAGTGGGTTCACTTGTTACAGTTGATTCAGTGGCGGTGATGTAGTCAGTGGAAGAAGATGCATCAGTGTACTCAGTTGATACGATTTCGGTCGTGCCAGTTTGGTCAGAAGTTGCTGTGGGATCAGTGGACTCAGTCGTCAATATTGCAGCGGTTGGATAAGTTTGGTCGGTTGTTAAAGAGGCAGCAGTTGACTCAGTTGTGAATGATTCATGTGTTGTATAAGATTGGTCAGTTGTGTAGGTGCCTTCAGTTGGCCCTGTTGTGACGTCAGTTGTTCCAGATTGATCAGTTGTGGACGTACCACCAGTTTGCCCAGTTGTTACTTCAGTTATACCAGTCTGATCAGTCGTGGATGTGGTTTCAATTGTCCCAGTTGTGAACTCAGTTGTGACCTCAGTTGTTCCAGATTGATCAGTTGTGGGGGTGCCTTCAGTTGGCCCAGTTGTGAACTCAGTTGTGACCTCAGTTGTTCCAGATTGATCAGTTGTGGATGTGCCACTAGTTTGCTCAGTTGTTACATCAGTTTTATCTGATTGATCAGTTGTGGGAGTGCCTTCAGTTGGTCCAGTTGTAACGTCAGTTGTTCCAGATTGATCAGTTGTGGACGTGCCACCAGTTTGCCCAGTTGTTACTTCAGTTATACCAGTCTGATCAGTCGTGGATGTGCTTTCAATTGTCCCAGTTGTGAACTCAGTTGTGACCTCAGTTGTTCCTGATTGATCAGTTGTGGACGTGCCACTAGTTTGCTCAGTTGTTACATCAGTTTTATCTGATTGATCAGTTGTGGGAGTGCCTTCAGTTGGCCCAGTGGTGACGTCAGTTGTTCCAGATTGATCAGTTGTGGATGGGCCACCAGTTTGCCCAGTTGTTACGTCAGTTATACCAGTCTGATTAGCTGTTGAGGTGCTTTCAGTTGGCCCAGTTGTGACTTCAGTTGTTCCAGATTGATCAGTTGTAGACGTGCCACCAGTTTGCCCAGTTGTTACTTCAGTTATACCAGTCTGATCAGGCGTGGATGTGCTTTCAATTGTCCCAGTTGTGAACTCAGTTGTGACCTCAGTTGTTCCAGATTGATCAGTTGTGGGTGTGCTACTAGTTTGCTCAGTTGTTACATCAGTTTTATCTGATTGATCAGTTGTGGGGGTGCCTTCAGTCGGCCCAGTTGTGACGTCAGTTGTTCCAGATTGATCAGTTGTGGACGTGCCACCAGTTTGCCCAGTTGTAACTGCAGTTATACCAGTCTGATCAGTCGTTGATGTGCTTTCGATTGGCCCGGTTGTGAACTCAGTTGTGACCTCAGTTGTTCCAGATTGATCAGTTGTGGGGGTGCCTTCAGTTGGCCCAGTTGTGAACTCAGTTGTGACCTCAGTTGTTCCAGATTGATCAGTTGTGGATGTGCCACTAGTTTGCTCAGTTGTTACATCAGTTTTATCTGATTGATCAGTTGTGGGGGTGCCTTCAGTTGGCCCAGTTGTGACGTCAGTTGTTCCAGATTGATCAGTTGTGGACGTGCCAACAGTGGGTTCACTTGTTACAGTTGATTCAGTGGCGGTGATGTAGTCAGTGGAAGAAGATGCATCAGTGTACTCAGTTGATACGATTTCGGTCGTGCCAGTTTGGTCAGAAGTTGCTGTGGGATCAGTGGACTCAGTCGTCAATATTGCAGCGGTTGGATAAGTTTGGTCGGTTGTTAAAGAGGCAGCAGTTGACTCAGTTGTGAATGATTCATGTGTTGTATAAGATTGGTCAGTTGTGTAGGTGCCTTCAGTTGGCCTTGTTGTGACGTCAGTTGTTCCAGATTGATCAGTTGTGGACGTACCACCAGTTTGCCCAGTTGTTACTTCAGTTATACCAGTCTGATCAGTCGTGGATGTGGTTTCAATTGTCCCAGTTGTGAACTCAGTTGTGACCTCAGTTGTTCCAGATTGATCAGTTGTGGGGGTGCCTTCAGTTGGCCCAGTTGTGAACTCAGTTGTGACCTCAGTTGTTCCAGATTGATCAGTTGTGGATGTGCCACTAGTTTGCTCAGTTGTTACATCAGTTTTATCTGATTGATCAGTTGTGGGAGTGCCTTCAGTTGGTCCAGTTGTAACGTCAGTTGTTCCAGATTGATCAGTTGTGGACGTGCCACCAGTTTGCCGTGTTGTTACTTCAGTTATACCAGTCTGATCAGTCGTGGATGTGCTTTCAATTGTCCCAGTTGTGAACTCAGTTGTGACCTCAGTTGTTCCAGATTGATCAGTTGTGGACGTGCCACTAGTTTGCTCAGTTGTTACATCAGTTTTATCTGATTGATCAGTTGTGGGAGTGCCTTCAGTTGGCCCAGTGGTGACGTCAGTTGTTCCAGATTGATCAGTTGTGGATGGGCCACCAGTTTGCCCAGTTGTTACGTCAGTTATACCAGTCTGATCAGCTGTTGAGGTGCTTTCAGTTGGCCCAGTTGTGACTTCAGTTGTTCCAGATTGATCAGTTGTAGATGTGCCACTAGTTTGCCCAGTTGTTACTTCAGTTATACCAGTCTGATCAGTCGTGGATGTGCTTTCAATTGTCCCAGTTGTGAACTCAGTTGTGACCTCAGTTGTTCCAGATTGATCAGTTGTGGATGTGCTACTAGTTTGCTCAGTTGTTATATCAGTTTTATCTGATTGATCAGTTGTGGGGGTGCCTTCAGTCGGCCCAGTTGTGACGTCAGTTGTTCCAGATTGATCAATTGTGGACGTGCCACCAGTTTGCCCAGTTGTAACTGCAGTTATACCAGTCTGATCAGTCGTTGATGTGCTTTCGGTTGGCCCGGTTGTGAACTCCGTTGTGACCTCAGTTGTTCCAGATTGATCAGTTGTGGGGGTGCCTTCAGTTGGCCCAGTTGAGACGTCAGTTGTTTCAGATTGATCAGTTGTGGACGTGCCACCAGTTTGCCCAGTTGTAACTGCAGTTATACCAGTCTGATCAGTCGTTGAGGTGCTTTCAGTTGGCCCAGTTGTGAACTCAGTTGTGACCTCAGTTGTTCCAGATTGATCAGTTGTGGGTGTGCCACTAGTTTGCTCAGTTGTTATATCAGTTTTATCTGATTGATCAGTTGTGGGGGTGCCTTCAGTCGGCCCAGTTGTGACGTCAGTTGTTCCAGATTGATCAGTTGTGGACGTGCCACCAGTTTGCCCAGTTGTAACTGCAGTTATACCAGTCTGATCAGTCGTTGATGTGCTTTCGGTTGGCCCGGTTGTGAACTCAGTTGTGACCTCAGTTGTTCCAGATTGATCAGTTGTGGGGGTGCCTTCAGTTGGCCCAGTTGTGAACTCAGTTGTGACCTCAGTTGTTCCAGATTGATCAGTTGTGGATGTGCCACTAGTTTGCTCAGTTGTTACATCAGTTTTATCTGATTGATCAGTTGTGGGAGTGCCTTCAGTTGGTCCAGTTGTGACGTCAGTTGTTCCAGATTGATCAGTTGTGGACGTGCCACCAGTTTGCCCAGTTGTTACTTCAGTTATACCAGTCTGATCAGTCGTGGATGTGCTTTCAATTGTCCCAGTTGTGTACTCAGTTGTGACCTCAGTTGTTTCAGATTGATCAGTTGTGGGTGTGCCACTAGTTTGCTCAGTTGTTTTATCAGTTTTATCTGATTTATCAGTTGTGGGGGTGCCTTCAGTTGGCCCAGTTGAGACGTCAGTTGTTCCAGATTGATCAGTTGTGGATGTGCCACCAGTTTGCCCAGTTGTAACTGCAGTTATACCAGTCTGATCAGTCGTTGATGTGCTTTCGGTTGGCCCGGTTGTGAACTCAGTTGTGACCTCAGTTGTTCCAGATTGATCAGTTGTGGGTGTGCCACTAGTTTGCTCAGTTGTTACATCAGTTTTATCTGATTGATCAGTTGTGGGAGTGCCTTCAGTTGGCCCAGTGGTGACGTCAGTTGTTCCAGATTGATCAGTTGTGGATGGGCCACCAGTTTGCCCAGTTGTTACGTCAGTTATACCAGTCTGATCAGCTGTTGAGGTGCTTTCAGTTGGCCCAGTTGTGACTTCAGTTGTTCCAGATTGATCAGTTGTAGATGTGCCACTAGTTTGCCCAGTTGTTACTTCAGTTATACCAGTCTGATCAGTCGTGGATGTGCTTTCAATTGTCCCAGTTGTGAACTCAGTTGTGACCTCAGTTGTTCCAGATTGATCAGTTGTGGATGTGCTACTAGTTTGCTCAGTTGTTATATCAGTTTTATCTGATTGATCAGTTGTGGGGGTGCCTTCAGTCGGCCCAGTTGTGACGTCAGTTGTTCCAGATTGATCAATTGTGGACGTGCCACCAGTTTGCCCAGTTGTAACTGCAGTTATACCAGTCTGATCAGTCGTTGATGTGCTTTCGGTTGGCCCGGTTGTGAACTCCGTTGTGACCTCAGTTGTTCCAGATTGATCAGTTGTGGGAGTGCCTTCAGTTGGCCCAGTTGTGAACTCAGTTGTGACCTCAGTTGTTCCAGATTGATCAGTTGTTACATCAGTTTTATCTGATTGATCAGTTGTGGGGGTGCCTTCAGTTGGTCCAGTTGTGACGTCAGTTGTTCCAGATTGATCAGTTGTGGGGGTGCCTTCAGTTGGCCCAGTTGTGAACTCAGTTGTGACCTCAGTTGTTCCAGATTGATCAGTTGTGGATGTGCCACTAGTTTGCTCAGTTGTTACATCAGTTTTATCTGATTGATCAGTTGTGGGAGTGCCTTCAGTTGGTCCAGTTGTAACGTCAGTTGTTCCAGATTGATCAGTTGTGGACGTGCCACCAGTTTGCCCAGTTGTTACTTCAGTTATACCAGTCTGATCAGTCGTGGATGTGCTTTCAATTGTCCCAGTTGTGAACTCAGTTGTGACCTCAGTTGTTCCTGATTGATCAGTTGTGGACGTGCCACTAGTTTGCTCAGTTGTTACATCAGTTTTATCTGATTGATCAGTTGTGGGAGTGCCTTCAGTTGGCCCAGTGGTGACGTCAGTTGTTCCAGATTGATCAGTTGTGGATGGGCCACCAGTTTGCCCAGTTGTTACGTCAGTTATACCAGTCTGATTAGCTGTTGAGGTGCTTTCAGTTGGCCCAGTTGTGACTTCAGTTGTTCCAGATTGATCAGTTGTAGACGTGCCACCAGTTTGCCCAGTTGTTACTTCAGTTATACCAGTCTGATCAGGCGTGGATGTGCTTTCAATTGTCCCAGTTGTGAACTCAGTTGTGACCTCAGTTGTTCCAGATTGATCAGTTGTGGGTGTGCTACTAGTTTGCTCAGTTGTTACATCAGTTTTATCTGATTGATCAGTTGTGGGGGTGCCTTCAGTCGGCCCAGTTGTGACGTCAGTTGTTCCAGATTGATCAGTTGTGGACGTGCCACCAGTTTGCCCAGTTGTAACTGCAGTTATACCAGTCTGATCAGTCGTTGATGTGCTTTCGATTGGCCCGGTTGTGAACTCAGTTGTGACCTCAGTTGTTCCAGATTGATCAGTTGTGGGGGTGCCTTCAGTTGGCCCAGTTGTGAACTCAGTTGTGACCTCAGTTGTTCCAGATTGATCAGTTGTGGATGTGCCACTAGTTTGCTCAGTTGTTACATCAGTTTTATCTGATTGATCAGTTGTGGGGGTGCCTTCAGTTGGCCCAGTTGTGACGTCAGTTGTTCCAGATTGATCAGTTGTGGACGTGCCAACAGTGGGTTCACTTGTTACAGTTGATTCAGTGGCGGTGATGTAGTCAGTGGAAGAAGATGCATCAGTGTACTCAGTTGATACGATTTCGGTCGTGCCAGTTTGGTCAGAAGTTGCTGTGGGATCAGTGGACTCAGTCGTCAATATTGCAGCGGTTGCATAAGTTTGGTCGGTTGTTAAAGAGGCATCAGTTGACTCAGTTGTGAATGATTCATGTGTTGTATAAGATTGGTCAGTTGTGTAGGTGCCTTCAGTTGGCCTTGTTGTGACGTCAGTTGTTCCAGATTGATCAGTTGTGGACGTACCACCAGTTTGCCCAGTTGTTACTTCAGTTATACCAGTCTGATCAGTCGTGGATGTGGTTTCAATTGTCCCAGTTGTGAACTCAGTTGTGACCTCAGTTGTTCCAGATTGATCAGTTGTGGGGGTGCCTTCAGTTGGCCCAGTTGTGAACTCAGTTGTGACCTCAGTTGTTCCAGATTGATCAGTTGTGGATGTGCCACTAGTTTGCTCAGTTGTTACATCAGTTTTATCTGATTGATCAGTTGTGGGAGTGCCTTCAGTTGGTCCAGTTGTAACGTCAGTTGTTCCAGATTGATCAGTTGTGGACGTGCCACCAGTTTGCCCAGTTGTTACTTCAGTTATACCAGTCTGATCAGTCGTGGATGTGCTTTCAATTGTCCCAGTTGTGAACTCAGTTGTGACCTCAGTTGTTCCTGATTGATCAGTTGTGGACGTGCCACTAGTTTGCTCAGTTGTTACATCAGTTTTATCTGATTGATCAGTTGTGGGAGTGCCTTCAGTTGGCCCAGTGGTGACGTCAGTTGTTCCAGATTGATCAGTTGTGGATGGGCCACCAGTTTGCCCAGTTGTTACGTCAGTTATACCAGTCTGATCAGCTGTTGAGGTGCTTTCAGTTGGCCCAGTTGTGACTTCAGTTGTTCCAGATTGATCAGTTGTAGATGTGCCACTAGTTTGCCCAGTTGTTACTTCAGTTATACCAGTCTGATCAGTCGTGGATGTGCTTTCAATTGTCCCAGTTGTGAACTCAGTTGTGACCTCAGTTGTTCCAGATTGATCAGTTGTGGATGTGCTACTAGTTTGCTCAGTTGTTATATCAGTTTTATCTGATTGATCAGTTGTGGGGGTGCCTTCAGTCGGCCCAGTTGTGACGTCAGTTGTTCCAGATTGATCAATTGTGGACGTGCCACCAGTTTGCCCAGTTGTAACTGCAGTTATACCAGTCTGATCAGTCGTTGATGTGCTTTCGGTTGGCCCGGTTGTGAACTCCGTTGTGACCTCAGTTGTTCCAGATTGATCAGTTGTGGGGGTGCCTTCAGTTGGCCCAGTTGAGAAGTCAGTTGTTTCAGATTGATCAGTTGTGGACGTGCCACCAGTTTGCCCAGTTGTAACTGCAGTTATACCAGTCTGATCAGTCGTTGAGGTGCTTTCAGTTGGCCCAGTTGTGAACTCAGTTGTGACCTCAGTTGTTCCAGATTGATCAGTTGTGGGTGTGCCACTAGTTTGCTCAGTTGTTATATCAGTTTTATCTGATTGATCAGTTGTGGGGGTGCCTTCAGTCGGCCCAGTTGTGACGTCAGTTGTTCCAGATTGATCAGTTGTGGACGTGCCACCAGTTTGCCCAGTTGTAACTGCAGTTATACCAGTCTGATCAGTCGTTGATGTGCTTTCGGTTGGCCCGGTTGTGAACTCAGTTGTGACCTCAGTTGTTCCAGATTGATCAGTTGTGGGGGTGCCTTCAGTTGGCCCAGTTGTGAACTCAGTTGTGACCTCAGTTGTTCCAGATTGATCAGTTGTGGATGTGCCACTAGTTTGCTCAGTTGTTACATCAGTTTTATCTGATTGATCAGTTGTGGGAGTGCCTTCAGTTGGTCCAGTTGTGACGTCAGTTGTTCCAGATTGATCAGTTGTGGACGTGCCACCAGTTTGCCCAGTTGTTACTTCAGTTATACCAGTCTGATCAGTCGTGGATGTGCTTTCAATTGTCCCAGTTGTGTACTCAGTTGTGACCTCAGTTGTTCAGATTGATCAGTTGTGGGTGTGCCACTAGTTTGCTCAGTTGTTTTATCAGTTTTATCTGATTGATCAGTTGTGGGGGTGTCTTCAGTTGGCCCAGTTGAGACGTCAGTTGTTCCAGATTGATCAGTTGTGGATGTGCCACCAGTTTGCCCAGTTGTAACTGCAGTTATACCAGTCTGATCAGTCATTGATGTGCTTTCGGTTGGCCCGGTTGTGAACTCAGTTGTGACCTCAGTTGTTCCAGATTGATCAGTTGTGGGTGTGCCACTAGTTTGCTCAGTTGTTACATCAGTTTTATCTGATTGATCAGTTGTGGGAGTGCCTTCAGTTGGCCCAGTGGTGACGTCAGTTGTTCCAGATTGATCAGTTGTGGATGGGCCACCAGTTTGCCCAGTTGTTACGTCTGTTATACCAGTCTGATCAGCTGTTGAGGTGCTTTCAGTTGGCCCAGTTGTGACTTCAGTTGTTCCAGATTGATCAGTTGTAGATGTGCCACCAGTTTGCCCAGTTGTTACTTCAGTTATACCAGTCTGATCAGTCGTGGATGTGCTTTCAATTGTCCCAGTTGTGAACTCAGTTGTGACCTCAGTTGTTCCAGATTGATCAGTTGTGGATGTGCTACTAGTTTGCTCAGTTGTTATATCAGTTTTATCTGATTGATCAGTTGTGGGGGTGCCTTCAGTCGGCCCAGTTGTGACGTCAGTTGTTCCAGATTGATCAATTGTGGACGTGCCACCAGTTTGCCCAGTTGTAACTGCAGTTATACCAGTCTGATCAGTCGTTGATGTGCTTTCGGTTGGCCCGGTTGTGAACTCCGTTGTGACCTCAGTTGTTCCAGATTGATCAGTTGTGGGAGTGCCTTCAGTTGGCCCAGTTGTGAACTCAGTTGTGACCTCAGTTGTTCCAGATTGATCAGTTGTTACATCAGTTTTATCTGATTGATCAGTTGTGGGGGTGCCTTCAGTTGGTCCAGTTGTGACGTCAGTTGTTCCAGATTGATCAGTTGTGGACGTGCCACCAGTTTGCCCAGTTGTTACTTCAGTTATACCAGTCTGATCAGTCGTGGATGTGCTTTCAATTGTCCCAGTTGTGAACTCAGTTGTGACCTCAGTTGTTCCAGATTGATCAGTTGTGGGTGTGCCACTAGTTTGCTCAGTTGTTATATCAGTTTTATCTGATTGATCAGTTGTGGGGGTGCCTTCAGTTGGCCCAGTTGAGACGTCAGTGGTTCCAGATTGATCAGTTGTGGACGTGCCACCAGTTTGCCCAGTTGTAACTGCAGTTATACCAGTCTGATCAGTCGTTGAGGTGCTTCCGGTTGGCCCAGTTGTGAACTCAGTTGTGGCCTCAGTTGTTCCAGATTGATCAGTGGTTGACGTGCCACTAGTTTGCTCAGTTGTTACATCAGTTTTATCTGATTGATCAGTTGTGGGAGTGCCTTCAGTTGGCCCAGTTGTGACGTCAGTTGTTCCAGATTGATCAGTTGTGGGGGTGCCTTCAGTTGGCCCAGTTGAGACGTCAGTTGTTTCAGATTGATCAGTTGTGGACGTGCCACCAGTTTGCCCAGTTGTAACTGCAGTTATACCAGTCTGATCAGTCGTTGAGGTGCTTTCAGTTGGCCCAGTTGTGAACTCAGTTGTGACCTCAGTTGTTCCAGATTGATCAGTTGTGGGTGTGCCACTAGTTTGATCAGTTGTTATATCAGTTTTATCTGATTGATCAGTTGTGGGGGTGCCTTCAGTCGGCCCAGTTGTGACGTCAGTTGTTCCAGATTGATCAGTTGTGGACGTGCCACCAGTTTGCCCAGTTGTAACTGCAGTTATACCAGTCTGATCAGTCGTTGATGTGCTTTCGGTTGGCCCGGTTGTGAACTCAGTTGTGACCTCAGTTGTTCCAGATTGATCAGTTGTGGGGGTGCCTTCAGTTGGCCCAGTTATGAACTCAGTTGTGACCTCAGTTGTTCCAGATTGATCAGTTGTGGATGTGCCACTAGTTTGCTCAGTTGTTACATCAGTTTTATCTGATTGATCAGTTGTGGGAGTGCCTTCAGTTGGTCCAGTTGTGACGTCAGTTGTTCCAGATTGATCAGTTGTGGACGTGCCAACAGTGGGTTCACTTGTTACAGTTGATTCAGTGGCTGTGATGTAGTCAGTGGAAGAAGATGCATCAGTGTACTCAGTTGATACGATTTCGGTCGTGCCAGTTTGGTCAGAAGTTGCTGTGGGATCAGTGGACTCAGTCGTCAATATTGCAGCGGTTGCATAAGTTTGGTCGGTTGTTAAAGAGGCATCAGTTGACTCAGTTGTGAATGATTCATGTGTTGTATAAGATTGGTCAGTTGTGTAGGTGCCTTCAGTTGGCCCTGTTGTGACGTCAGTTGTTCCAGATTGATCAGTTGTGGACGTGCCACCAGTTTGCCGTGTTGTTACTTCAGTTATACCAGTCTGATCAGTTGTGGATGTGCTTTCAATTGTCCCAGTTGTGAACTCAGTTGTGACCTCAGTTGTTCCAGATTGATCAGTTGTGGGTGTGCCACTAGTTTGCTCAGTTGTTATATCAGTTTTATCTGATTGATCAGTTGTGGGGGTGCCTTCAGTTGGCCCAGTTGAGACGTCAGTTGTGCCAGATTGATCAGTTGTGGACGTGCCACCAGTTTGCCCAGTTGTAACTGCAGTTATACCAGTCTGATCAGTCGTTGAGGTGCTTTCGGTTGGCCCAGTTGTGAACTCAGTTGTGACCTCAGTTGTTCCAGATTGATCAGTGGTTGACGTGCCACTAGTTTGCTCAGTTGTTACATCAGTTTTATCTGATTGATCAGTTGTGGGAGTGCCTTCAGTTGGCCCAGTTGTGACGTCAGTTGTTCCAGATTGATCAGTTGTGGGGGTGCCTTCAGTTGGCCCAGTTGAGACGTCAGTTGTTTCAGATTGAACAGTTGTGGACGTGCCACCAGTTTGCCCAGTTGTAACTGCAGTTATACCAGTCTGATCAGTCGTTGAGGTGCTTTCAGTTGGCCCAGTTGTGAACTCAGTTGTGACCTCAGTTGTTCCAGATTGATCAGTTGTGGGTGTGCCACTAGTTTGCTCAGTTGTTATATCAGTTTTATCTGATTGATCAGTTGTGGGGGTGCCTTCAGTTGGTCCAGTTGTGACGTCAGTTGTTCCAGATTGATCAGTTGTGGACGTGCCACCAGTTTGCCCAGTTGTTACGTCAGTTATACCAGTCTGATCAGTCGTGGATGTGCTTTCAATTGTCCCAGTTGTGAACTCAGTTGTGACCTCAGTTGTTCCAGATTGATCAGTTGTGGGTGTGCCACTAGTTTGCTCAGTTGTTTTATCAGTTTTATCTGATTGATCAGTTGTGGGGGTGCCTTCAGTTGGCCCAGTTGAGAAGTCAGTTGTTCCAGATTGATCAGTTGTGGACGTGCCACCAGTTTGCCCAGTTGTAACTGCAGTTATACCAGTCTGATCAGTCGTTGAGGTGCTTTCAGTTGGCCCAGTTGTGAACTCAGTTATGACCTCAGTTGTTCCAGATTGATCAGTGGTTGACGTGCCACTAGTTTGCTCAGTTGTTATAACAGTTTTATCTGATTGATCAGTTGTGGGAGTGCCTTCAGTTGGTCCAGTTGTGACGTCAGTTGTTCCAGATTGATCAGTTGTGGACGTGCCACCAGTTTGCCCAGTTGTTACTTCAGTTATACCAGTCTGATCAGTCGTGGATGTGCTTTCAATTGTCCCAGTTGTGAACTCAGTTGTGACCTCAGTTGTTCCAGATTGATCAGTTGTGGGGGTGCCTTCAGTTGGCCCAATTGTGAACTCAGTTGTGACCTCAGTTGTTCCAGATTGATCAGTTGTGGATGTGCCACTAGTTTGCTCAGTTGTTACATCAGTTTTATCTGATTGATCAGTTGTGGGAGTGCCTTCAGTTGGTCCAGTTGTGACGTCAGTTGTTCCAGATTGATCAGTTGTGGACGTGCCACCAGTTTGCCCAGTTGTTACTTCAGTTATACCAGTCTGATCAGTCGTGGATGTGCTTTCAATTGTCCCAGTTGTGAACTCAGTTGTGACCTCAGTTGTTCCAGATTGATCAGTTGTGGGTGTGCCACTAGTTTGCTCAGTTGTTTTATCAGTTTTATCTGATTGATCAGTTGTGGGGGTGCCTTCAGTTGGCCCAGTTGAGACGTCAGTTGTTCCAGATTGATCAGTTGTGGATGTGCCACCAGTTTGCCCAGTTGTAACTGCAGTTATACCAGTCTGATCAGTCGTTGATGTGCTTTCGGTTGGCCCAGTTGTGAACTCAGTTGTGACCTCAGTTGTTCCAGATTGATCAGTTGTGGACGTGCCACTAGTTTGCTCCGTTGTTACATCAGTTTTATCTGATTGATCAGTTGTGGGAGTGCCTTCAGTTGGCCCAGTGGTGACGTCAGTTGTTCCAGATTGATCAGTTGTGGATGGGCCACCAGTTTGCCCAGTTGTTACGTCAGTTATACCAGTCTGATCAGCTGTTGAGGTGCTTTCAGTTGGCCCAGTTGTGACTTCAGTTGTTCCAGATTGATCAGTTGTAGATGTGCCACCAGTTTGCCCAGTTGTTACTTCAGTTATACCAGTCTGATCAGTCGTGGATGTGCTTTCAATTGTCCCAGTTGTGAACTCAGTTGTGACCTCAGTTGTTCCAGATTGATCAGTTGTGGATGTGCTACTAGTTTGCTCAGTTGTTATATCAGTTTTATCTGATTGATCAGTTGTGGGGGTGCCTTCAGTCGGCCCAGTTGTGACGTCAGTTGTTCCAGATTGATCAATTGTGGACGTGCCACCAGTTTGCCCAGTTGTAACTGCAGTTATACCAGTCTGATCAGTCGTTGATGTGCTTTCGGTTGGTCCGGTTGTGAACTCAGTTGTGACCCCAGTTGTTCCAGATTGATCAGTTGTGGGTGTGCCACTAGTTTGCTCAGTTGTTATATCAGTTTTATCTGATTGATCAGTTGTGGGGGTGCCTTCAGTTGGCCCAGTTGCGACGTCAGTTGTTCCAGATTGATCAGTTGTGGACGTGCCACCAGCTTGCCCAGTTGTAACTGCAGTTATACCAGTCTGATCAGTCGTTGAGGTGCTTTCAGTTGGCCCAGTTGTGAACTCAGTTGTGACCTCAGTTGTTCCAGATTGATCAGTGGTTGACCATCCACTAGTTTGATCAGTTGTTACATCAGTTTTATCTGATTGATCAGTTGTGGGAGTGCCTTCAGTTGGCCCAGTTGTGACGTCAGTTGTTCCAGATTGATCAGTTGTGGGGGTGCCTTCAGTTGGCCCAGATGAGACGTCAGTTGTTTCAGATTGATCAGTTGTGGACGTGCCACCAGTTTGCCCAGTTGTAACTGCAGTTATACCAGTCTGATCAGTCGTTGAGGTGCTTTCAGTTGGCCCAGTTGTGAACTCAGTTGTGACCTCAGTTGTTCCAGATTGATCAGTTGTGGGTGTGCCACTAGTTTGCTCAGTTGTTATATCAGTTTTATCTGATTGGTCAGTTGTGGGGGTGCCTTCAGTCGGCCCAGTTGTGTCGTCAGTTGTTCCAGATTGATCAGTTGTGGACGTGCCACCAGTTTGCCCAGTTGTAAGTGCAGTTATACCAGTCTGATCAGTCGTTGATGTGCTTTCGGTTGGCCCGGTTGTGAACTCAGTTGTGACCTCAGTTGTTCCAGATTGATCAGTGGTTGACGTGCCACTAGTTTGCTCAGTTGTTACATCAGTTTTATCTGATTGATCAGTTGTGGGAGTTCCTTCAGTTGGCCCAGTTGTGACGTCAGTTGTTCCAGATTTATCAGTTGTGGGGGTGCCTTCAGTTGGCCCAGTTGAGACGTCAGTTGTTTCAGATTGATCAGTTGTGGACGTGCCACCAGTTTGCCCAGTTGTAACTGCAGTTATACCAGTCTGATCAGTCGTTGAGGTGCTTTCAGTTGGTCCAGTTGTGAACTCAGTTGTGACCTCAGTTGTTCCAGATTGATCAGTTGTGGGTGTGCCACTAGTTTGCTCAGTTGTTATATCAGTTTTATCTGATTGATCAGTTGTGGGGGTGCCTTCAGTCGGCCCAGTTGTGACGTCAGTTATTCCAGATTGATCAGTTGTGGACGTGCCACCAGTTTGCCCAGTTGTAACTGCAGTTATACCAGTCTGATCAGTCGTTGATGTGCTTTCGGTTGGCCCGGTTGTGAACTCAGTTGTGACCTCAGTTGTTCCAGATTGATCAGTTGTGGGGGTGCCTTCAGTTGGCCCAGTTGTGAACTCAGTTGTGACCTCAGTTGTTCCAGATTGATCAGTTGTGGATGTGCCACTAGTTTGCTCAGTTGTTACATCAGTTTTATCTGATTGATCAGTTGTGGGAGTGCCTTCAGTTGGTCCAGTTGTGACGTCAGTTGTTCCAGATTGATCAGTTGTGGACGTGCCAACAGTGGGTTCACTTGTTACAGTTGATTCAGTGGCTGTGATGTAGTCAGTGGAAGAAGATGCATCAGTGTACTCAGTTGATACGATTTCGGTCGTGCCAGTTTGGTCAGAAGTTGCTGTGGGATCAGTGGACTCAGTCGTCAATATTGCAGCGGTTGCGTAAGTTTGGTCGGTTGTTAAAGAGGCATCAGTTGACTCAGTTGTGAATGATTCATGTGTTGTATAAGATTGGTCAGTTGTGTAGGTGCCTTCAGTTGGCCCTGTTGTGACGTCAGTTGTTCCAGATTGATCAGTTGTGGACGTGCCACCAGTTTGCCGTGTTGTTACTTCAGTTATACCAGTCTGATCAGTCGTGGATGTGCTTTCAATTGTCCCAGTTGTGAACTCAGTTGTGACCTCAGTTGTTCCAGATTGATCAGTTGTGGGTGTGCCACTAGTTTGCTCAGTTGTTATATCAGTTTTATCTGATTGATCAGTTGTGGGGGTGCCTTCAGTCTGCCCAGTTGTGACGTCAGTTGTTCCAGATTGATCAGTTGTGGACGTGCCACCAGTTTGCCCAGTTGTAACTGCAGTTATACCAGTCTGATCAGTCGTTGATGTGCTTTCGGTTGGCCCGGTTGTGAACTCAGTTGTGACCTCAGTTGTTCCAGATTGATCAGTTGTGGGGGTGCCTTCAGTTGGCCCAATTGTGAACTCAGTTGTGACCTCAGTTGTTCCAGATTGATCAGTTGTGGATGTGCCACTAGTTTGCACAGTTGTTTCATCAGTTTTATGTGATTGATCAGTTGTGGGAGTGCCTTCAGTTGGTCCAGTTGTGACGTCAGTTGTTCCAGATTGATCAGTTGTGGACGTGCCACCAGTTTGCCCCGTTGTTACTTCAGTTATACCAGTCTGATCAGTCGTGGATGTGCTTTCAATTGTCCCAGTTGTGAACTCAGTTGTGACCTCAGTTGTTCCAGATTGATCAGTTGTGGGTGTGCCACTAGTTTGCTCAGTTGTTATATCAGTTTTATCTGATTGATCAGTTGTGGGGGTGCCTTCAGTTGGCCCAGTTGAGACGTCAGTTGTGCCAGATTGATCAGTTGTGGACGTGCCACCAGTTTGCCCAGTTGTAACTGCAGTTATACCAGTCTGATCAGTCGTTGAGGTGCTTTCGGTTGGCCCAGTTGTGAACTCAGTTGTGACCTCAGTTGTGCCAGATTGATCAGTGGTTGACGTGCCACTAGTTTGCTCAGTTGTTACATCAGTTTTATCTGATTGATCAGTTGTGGGAGTGCCTTCAGTTGGCCCAGTTGTGACGTCAGTTGTTCCAGATTGATCAGTTGTGGGGGTGCCTTCAGTTGGCCCAGTTGAGACGTCAGTTGTTTCAGATTGAAGAGTTGTGGACGTGCCACCAGTTTGCCCAGTTGTAACTGCAGTTATACCAGTCTGATCAGTCGTTGAGGTGCTTTCAGTTGGCCCAGTTGTGAACTCAGTTGTGACCTCAGTTGTTCCAGATTGATCAGTTGTGGGTGTGCCACTAGTTTGCACAGTTGTTATATCAGTTTTATCTGATTGATCAGTTGTGGGGGTACCTTCAGTTGGTCCAGTTGTGACGTCAGTTGTTCCAGATTGATCAGTTGTGGACGTGCCACCAGTTTGCCCAGTTGTTACGTCAGTTATACCAGTCTGATCAGTCGTGGATGTGCTTTCAATTGTCCCAGTTGTGAACTCAGTTGTGACCTCAGTTGTTCCAGATTGATCAGTTGTGGGTGTGCCACTAGTTTGCTCAGTTGTTTTATCAGTTTTATCTGATTGATCAGTTGTGGGGGTGCCTTCAGTTGGCCCAGTTGAGAAGTCAGTTGTTCCAGATTGATCAGTTGTGGACGTGCCACCAGTTTGCCCAGTTGTAACTGCAGTTATACCAGTCTTATCAGTCGTTGAGGTGCTTTCAGTTGGCCCAGTTGTGAACTCAGTTATGACCTCAGTTGTTCCAGATTGATCAGTGGTTGACGTGCCACTAGTTTGCTCAGTTGTTATATCAGTTTTATCTGATTGATCAGTTGTGGGAGTGCCTTCAGTTGGTCCAGTTGTGACGTCAGTTGTTCCAGATTGATCAGTTGTGGACGTGCCACCAGTTTGCCCAGTTGTTACTTCAGTTATACCAGTCTGATCAGTCGTGGATGTGCTTTCAATTGTCCCAGTTGTGAACTCAGTTGTGACCTCAGTTGTTCCAGATTGATCAGTTGTGGGTGTGCCACTAGTTTGCTCAGTTGTTTTATCAGTTTTATCTGATTGATCAGTTGTGGGGGTGCCTTCAGTTGGCCCAGTTGAGACGTCAGTTGTTCCAGATTGATCAGTTGTGGATGTGCCACCAGTTTGCCCAGTTGTAACTGCAGTTATACCAGTCTGATCAGTCGTTGATGTGCTTTCGGTTGGCCCAGTTGTGAACTCAGTTGTGACCTCAGTTGTTCCAGATTGATCAGTTGTGGACGTGCCACTAGTTTGCTCAGTTGTTACATCAGTTTTATCTGATTGATCAGTTGTGGGAGTGCCTTCAGTTGGCCCAGTGGTGACGTCAGTTGTTCCAGATTGATCAGTTGTGGATGGGCCACCAGTTTGCCCAGTTGTTACGTCAGTTATACCAGTCTGATCAGCTGTTGAGGTGCTTTCAGTTGGCCCAGTTGTGACTTCAGTTGTTCCAGATTGATCAATTGTAGATGTGCCACCAGTTTGCCCAGTTGTTACTTCAGTTATACCAGTCTGATCAGTCGTGGATGTGCTTTCAATTGTCCCAGTTGTGAACTCAGTTGTGACCTCAGTTGTTCCAGATTGATCAGTTGTGGATGTGCTACTAGTTTGCTCAGTTGTTATATCAGTTTTATCTGATTGATCAGTTGTGGGGGTGCCTTCAGTCGGCCCAGTGGTGACGTCAGTTGTTCCAGATTGATCAGTTGTGGACGTGCCAACAGTGGGTTCACTTGTTACAGTTGATTCAGTGGCTGTGATGTAGTCAGTGGAAGAAGATGCATCAGTGTACTCAGTTGATACGATTTCGGTCGTGCCAGTTTGGTCAGAAGTTGCTGTGGGATCAGTGGACTCAGTCGTCAATATTGCAGCGGTTGGATAAGTTTGGTCGG